>NW_028186357.1:0-2925 GCF_003343005.1 Rhea americana | reverse complement strand
CCGGCCCCGGCCCCGGCCCCGGCGCGGCGGCTTCTCCTCCTCGGTAAAAGCAATAAGCAATAGAAACCCAGGCCACACAAAAATTAATTTAGGGTAGAGTCGATATCCCTCCGCCTGTCACATCTTTGGAATGGTGCAATTACGGACGGCTTCTGTATAAATATTTAAACGTATATATCGGATTTTTTTTCCTTTCTCCTTCTTTTGGAGGTTTTGATTTCTTTTTAATAGCTATCAATTATGATTATTTTGTCTGTAAGGGAGACGCATAACCTTGGAATAAACTCGGCTTCCAACAGATGTTTGGGGAGGCAGTTGTTCTCAAAGACTTCCAAAACGAACCACTTCTTTAGAGGAGATTTAAGTTAGGCTTAAAACAAACAAAAAAAATTAGCGACTTTTCTTTCCTTGCATGTTTCAAATGTGCACGAAGTAATTTTTTTCCTTTTAAAAATATTTTTTCTTTTGCAATCTTGGGAACTTGGGGATGGGTTATAATGCAAGTTTAAAAATATATACTTTCTTTTTTCCTAGAGCATAGAGATTTGTCTCCGATGCAATTTCTGCCTCATTTTACCAATTAAAAGCTATTTTTACCATTTTCTGCTATTGTTGTGCTTTTATTAAAAAGCTACCTTTCGTATTTTTGATATGAAGGTGGTAACAAAAATTGAAAATAAAAAAATCCTAGAATTATTTTTTACTCTTTTTAGAATTTTGCATGCTCTGAAAATAAAAAGGACGGATCCCAAGATCAATACATTTAAATATTACACTATAAATTAAAAATGTACAGATTTAAAAAAATGTTTTTGTTTGAATTGTACAAATTTTAAAAGGCCTGCTATTTAAGTTTCGATAGGGACAATGTCGCTTTATTTACTGTCTCTTAGAATTGTACAGATAGCTCTTTTTTCCGATACAATAAAATCTTTACCATTTTAATATACTTTTAACGTTATTCTTTGTGAACTAAAAACGCTTCCACTGTCTTCCGTTTGCTTGAGATTATGAAACACATTTCCCCCTGGAATTTCCCATCGCGTTTGTATTTAAAGTTAGTTTAGCTGCAGCACCTGTGAGAAAATGAGGGGGAAGGAATGCCTAAGAGAGAACTTCGTTATTCTTTTTTTTTTTTTTACCTTTTTTTTNTTTTTTTTTTACCTTTTTTTTCTCTTTTTCTTTTTTTTTTCAAGTTTAGTACCAGGTAGAGGTTAAACGCAGCGAGAACTCAGCTGATAAATAAATTAGGAGTTTCTCGGTATGTTTTTTGTCCAGTATGAGCCCATGTAGAGAAATTAAAGCCGGGCAGCGAGTGCTGGTCTGTGCAGAGGGCAGTGCAGGKCTGGAAGGAGCGAGGCAGGAGGCAAGCAAGGAAGAGCCGCCCGTTTGCACCACTGCACCCACCTAGGCACTATAGTAGCGAGCAGGACATTTCCAGTGCTAAATCATAGAGAGGAAGGGGAAAACAAAGCAGAGAAACAGGAACGAGTTATCACTGAGCTCGACAAAAGGAGCAGCATGTGTGAGCAGAAGGGGGGATCTGCCCTCCGTCAGGCTTGCAAAACCTCCCTGCTTCCGGGCAAAATTTCTGGCTCTCCGGCACCTACAGGGATATGAGGATGGAAAATGTTTAATTCTCTCCTCCCCCTTTTCCTTTTTTTTTTTTTTTCTGTGTTTATTTTTTTTTCCGCCAAAATTAAGGCTCTTGTGAATCTGTTTTTTCCTGGCAGCGTGACCTGCCTTTGGAGTCGAGCAACGTGTGTTTCTCCCTATTCTTTGCAAAATTTATGTGAGAAAGACAAATCTGGTGTACAGTGGCAGAGCTCCACAGAGAAGTGTCCAGATAAGACAGGGTTGGTTTGTGGGTTGTATTTTTTTTTCGGTCCAGTTTCTCCGAGGCTAAATAAATCTTTCTCCTCTTTGAGAATGGATGGGGTTGTAATTTTTAGCGTAAAGCATGAAAACTGGGGACAAATGAGCCCTCTTCTCTGAAGTGACAAGCGACAATGGAGCATATACAGCCTCCTGCGGTTCGCCATGCTGAAACAAGCGTGCCCCTCCGCAGCAGAGAGAAGGCGAGCGCTTGGAGACCATATGGTTTTTGAATTTTCTTCACAATTTCCAGACAATTTGATGGATTAGGTTAACCCTCCCTTCCACTGTTTAACTCCACAACAATGGGAGCAGAGCTGTTCTCCCTTCGTCGGGGCATCTGTGCGCTTCTATTCTTCTCTCTTTCTCTCTTGGTATTTGGAACAAGCCTATGAATTACAATGAAATCCACTTTCTTTAGTATTATTTGGAAGAGCACTTGTTTTCCGCCACCTCCCGCCCCCTCCCCGCCATCCCCTCTTTTTTTTTTTGTTTGTTTTGTTTTTTTTTTCTTCTGCAAGTGATAGGTTTGACTTCTGTCCAGATCTCTCGGAAAGCCTTCAATCTTGTCCTTAAGTGTTTTTATGCTAAACAGGCAAATCGTAAATGCTGAGAAACTGTGACATTTATGTGAAGATCTAGTTAAAGGGCTTTATTTGTTTTCTTTATCTGTTCTTTTTTTTTCCCCATTCCCTCTTCTCTACCCCCTCCTCTCCTGCCCCCTCCCTCCCCCCAGTCTTTTATTCTTTTGTCTTGGAATGGATTTAATGAGGCTGCAAACACTACAATTCAATATAACCAAGAAATAAAAAAGGGGTGGCTGGGTGTATGGAAAACAGGCTCGGAGTTCATTTGGATTTCTGATCTATTGACTTCTGTGTGCAAACAGAAGAGATGCGGGGCTGCCTTGAACCCGGAGAAGTTTACCACACGTGGCTGGGGCGGGTTAGTAAATAATGCCTCCTCCCGAAGATTTGCAGCTTGTTAATTTGGCTCGCCCTCATTTCCAAATAGCCGGGATTTTACTTATTTAATTTACATACTAAAAAA
>NW_028186356.1:1312161-1313288 GCF_003343005.1 Rhea americana | reverse complement strand
CAGCCCGGCGCCGCCGGCTGCCCGCGGGTGCTGGGGTGCGGTGCCAGGGCCCAGGAGCGCTGGGTTCCCACCAGCACCGGGAGGCAGTGCCGGGGTGCAGGAGCACTGGGCTCCTGCCGGTGCCGGGACATGGTGCTGGGCCAGGAGCAGCAGGTTCCTGCAGGTGCCGGTGCCAGGAAGGATGCAGTGCCAGTGGCAGGATGCGGTGCCGGGGTGCGGGAGCACCAGGTTCCCACGGGTGCCAGTGCCAGGATGCGGTGCTGGGGTGCGGGAGCACCAGGTTCCCGCGGGTGCCGGTGCCAGGATGCGGTGCTGGGGTGCCGGAGCACCAGGTTCCCGTGGGTGCCGGTGCCAGGACACGGTGCTGGGGTGCAGGAGCACCAGGTGCCCGTGCTAGGACATGGTGATGGGGTGCAGGAGCACCAGGTTCCGTGGGTGCTGGTGCCAGGACATGGTGCTGGGGTGCGGGAGCACCAGGTTCCCGCGGGTGCCGGTGCCAGGACGTGGTGCTGGGGTGCGGGAGCACCAGGTTCCCGCGGGTGCCGGTGCCAGGACGTGGTGCTGGGGTGCGGGAGCATCAGGTTCCCGTGGGTGCTGGTGCCAGGATGCGGTGCTGGGATTCGGGAGCACCAGGTTCCCGCGGGTGCTGGTGCCAGGACACGGTGCTGGGGTGCGGGAGCACCAGGTTCCCGCGGGTGCTGGTGCCGGGACACGGTGCTGGGGTGTGGGAGCACCAGGTTCCCGCAGGTACCGGTGCCAGGACATGGTGCCGGTGCCAGGACGCGGTGCTGGGATGCGGGAGCACTGGGTTCCCGCGGGTGCCGGTGCTGGGGTGCGGTGCTGGGGCGCGAGAGCACCGGGTTCCCACGAGTGCCAGGACGCAGTGCCGGGGCGCGGGAGCACCGGGTTCCCGCAGGTGCCGGTGCTGGGGCGCAGTGCCGGGGTGTGGGAGCACCGAGTTCCCGCAGGTGCTGGTGCTGGGGCGCAGTGCCGGGGTGCAGGAGCACCGAGTTCCCACGAGTGCCAGGACGCAGTGCCGGGGTGTGGGAGCACTGGGTTCCCGCAGGTGCCGGTGCTGGGGCGCAGTGCCGGGGTGTGGGAGCACCGAGTTCCCACGAGTGCCAGGA
>NW_028186356.1:1307013-1308116 GCF_003343005.1 Rhea americana | reverse complement strand
GCCGTCCTCACCTTCCGCGTGCTCAACTACGACCGCCTGGAGCACGTCCTGCCCAACCCCCAGCTCCTCTGCTGGTGAGTGCCCCCCACCCCGGGTGCCCCCCGGCCGCCCCCGGCCCCCCGGCCGCCCCCCGACCGCTCCTCTCCCGCGCAGCGACGCCGCGCAGCCGGACGCCAGCACGAGGGAGTTCTGGGTCAACATGCCCAACCTGATGGCCCACCTAAAGAAGGTATCGGAGCAGAAACCCCAGGCGACGTATTACAATGTGGATATGCTCAAGTACCAGGTAGGGCCCCGGGCGGGCCGCGGCCCCGCGCGCGCTGCCGTGCCGGTGCGGGGCGGGCGCTGTGCCGCGCTGGTGCCCCCGCCGCGTCCCAGCTTGCCTGAGACGCGGGGCCCGGCGCCGGCTTTTGAGAGAGTGCAAGGTAGCGCCGCCTCGAAAAGCAGCTGCAGTCGTTGCATCTGTAAAACGGGATTTCTCCCTGCAGCCCTACGGACACTGAATGTGTTTTCTGTCGTTTTGGAAGGTGTCTGCCCAGGGTATTCAGTCTACTCCATTAAACCTTGCAGTGAGCTGGCGCTGTGAACCTGCAAGCACTGACCTCCGCATTGACTACAAATACAATACAGAGGCAATGACTACGCCCGTAGCTCTCAACAACGTGCAGTTCCTCGTCCCCGTCGACGGAGGGGTCACCAAGCTCCAAGCCGTGCTCCCGCCCGCTGTTTGGTATGAAGCGCTAACCCGGCCTTGGGGCCTGCGGCTCGCTCGAGGCTGCAGCGCCGCCGGCTCGCTCCTGCCGCTGGGCCAGTGCCAGAGCTGCGACGCCGGCTCGCTCCTGCAAGCAAGGTGTTGCCGGAGCTGYGACGCCGGCTCGCTCCTGCAAGCGGGTCGGTGCTGGTGCTGCAATGCCAGCTCACTCTTGCAAACGAGGCGGTGCCAGTGCTGCCATGCCGGCTTGCTCTTGCGAACAAGGTGTTGCCAGAGCTGCTATGCCGGCTCGCTCTTGCAAGCAAGGTGGTGCTGGTGCTGCAGCGCCAGCTCGCTCCTGCAAACAAGGTGTTGCAGGAGCTGCAACGCCGGCTCGCTCCTGCAAGTGGGC
>NW_028186356.1:1299541-1300708 GCF_003343005.1 Rhea americana | reverse complement strand
GCCCGGCGCCCTTTCCCCCCCACCTCCCAGCACAGGGGCTTCGCCGGTGGCACGAGGCTGCCGAAATCGGTCTTGGAAGTAGCCAGAACTCTTCTTTTYGCCCTTTTTTTGCCCCCCTCGGGCCACCCCCGGCCCCAGCCAGCCGCCTCTCCCGGGCCGTTGCTCTAGATCAGCTTCGTCCTTTCACGACCCCCTCCCGCCCCGTGTATAAAATGTTTATAAATATTTGCGGGTTAAGATACACGAGTCTATTTTTAAGATTTAAGTTGGCTAAGTTAACGGCTGGCCCTTTTTTTGCCCAAACGCGCGACGAGCTGCGTGGCGCCGGCGGCCCCGGGGCAGAGCCGCCTGCGCGACCGCTGCTGAGCCGAGTGTGTTGTACTGGCTTGTTGAAGATAATCATGAGACAACGTATTTTAAATGTTAACTTGCCTTATAGATTAGGAGATGAATATGTGGATATCATTTTTGTAAATACTGTTTTTTATAAATGTTTTTTCCTCCATTCTCCCTCGTCACCCATGTCATGAAATCTTGAATATGCAATTATTTAATGTGCATAACACTGCGATGAATAAACCCCCACCTCCGAACAAAGTTTATTGATCCTACCCGTAAGGACCATATTAAATACCCCGTTAAGTTGTAATTTAAATGTGCTTTTTTTCCTCCCCCACCCTTTAAATTAAACAAAAACCTGAAAATACCCTTCCGTTTGCACGGGTTTTGCTTCCTCGCTCGCGGAGGCTGCGCCGGGGGGACGCGCGGGGCAGGGCGGGCTGCAACCGGGGCCGCGGCGGCAGCGCTGCCCGGCCCGGTGCTGGTCCCGGTGCCGGGCCCGGTGCCGGTCGGGGCCCTCAGCGTTGGGACCGGAGGGACAGCGGCCTCCAGCCCGCGTCCCGCCCCTGTGGGCCCCTTCCAGCTCTGGCGCCGCGGGCAGGAAACCGCACGCGCGGAGACCTGCTCGGCTTGTTGCGCTGCGCCCGCAGCGCTGAACCGGGGGCGCCGCTCGGCCGGGAGGGGCTGCCGGCGCGGGCAGCTGCCACCCACCCCACAACCCTGCGGAGCCCCCGAGCCACCCCCGAGCGGCCCCCGAGCCGCCTCCCGAGCGGCCCCCGAGCCGCCCCCCGAGCCGCCCCCGAGCCTCCTCCCGAGCCGCGCCCGAGC
>NW_028186356.1:1275398-1298721 GCF_003343005.1 Rhea americana | reverse complement strand
GCGTTTAGCTTCTGCTCCCCGGCGGGCGCCCCGCGCGAAGCGCCGAGGGAAGAACCAGGGCCCGAGCGGCCGCGTTTGCAGCGAGATCGCTTTAATGGGGAAAAGCTGCGCGGCGGCTCCCGCTAGCAGAGGGAGCTGATGTCGCGCTCGCTGCAGCCCACGCTGCAGCAGGAGGCGGTGAGCAGCCGGGCGGCTTCGCGCTTCCCCAGCGCCGCCGCGCCGCCGCGCACCAGCTCCCGAGCCGCGTGGCCGGGCAATCCCGCGTGGCCGGGCAATCCCGCGTGGCCGGGCAATCCCACGGAGCCGGGCAATCCCGCGTGGCCGGGCAATCCCGCGTGGCCGGCGCTCTCGCGTGGGAAGGGCAGGGGATTTTCACCGTCTGTTGCAAAAAAATGAGGAAGGAGGTTGCAGCCCCGAAGCGGGGGACGATGCCGCGCGGCCGGGGCGCCCGGCCCGGACAGCGCTTCGACCCGTCGGGGTGCGCGTGTCCGGCGGCGGGCGCCCAAATCCTCGCGGCGCCGCCAGCCCCCTGCTCGTGCACGCGGCCGGCTCGGGCGCTCACCGGGCGGGGGGCCGTCGTCGGGCGCGTGCCTCCTCCAGCGCGAGCCGCCGCAGGTGAACACCACGGCCCTGACGAAGTCCCTGCCGCAGAGCTTCACCGGGTTGGCCTCGCCGCCCGCCGCGGCCAGGAGGGAGAGGAGGGCCAGCGCCAGCGCCGCGGGCCTCATCCTGCGCAGGCGACGCTGCCGGGCTCGAGGGCGTGCGGGAGGCAGGCAGCGGCGAGGCCACGCTGCGGCCGCCCGCGGGGACCCCCCATTTATAGAGCCGCTCGCTCCGCCGCGCGCCGGCTTAATGTTTGCCCAAGCCGAGGTAATCGGCCGTTTCACGCAGCGCTTTACGTGCGCGGGGGTGCGCGCTGCGGGTCCGGACAGGTGCCAGAGACGGGTCGAGACCGTATAACCGCTTTACGGCGGCGCGGAGCCGCGTTTACGGGGCGCCGAGCGGGGCGGTTAATGTGTGTGCTCTGCAGAACGAGCGGGTTTATTGCGGCCGTGGCGGCGGCGGGTTCCCGCAGCGCCGCCGCAGACGCCCTGCGGGGAGACCGCGGCGATGGCCGGGCCGCCGGTTCCCCCGCTCAGGAACGAAGCGGCTGCGGCGCTTCGGAGGGCTTCAGCGCGTCCCGGCACCRCGAGCGTTACCAGCCCCGTGACGTGGCAGTTTTAGTAGTTTACACGGCGCGCGGGGTGAATTACCGTGCGTTACACGGCAGACGATAGCTCATTTTTTCACCAGTGGCACCTGTAAGTAAATAGTCATGACCACTGATGAAACACACACCGTGCATTTTGGGCCGATTTGTAATAATGATTAACACATGATTCACCTTAATGGATGTCTATTTTTCCCTCTGAAACGCACAAGGATTCCTCTTAGGTCAAGTGTGAGCTTGCATTTTCGTTGTAAAACGTGCAGAACGCAGCGGGAAGTGAGTGTTAATGCATCCCTAAATGATCTKTAACTTTGGTGATGGGTTTAAATGTTGGACGTTTATTGTTAGGCTAATGAGGGAGCCTAAATGTTCTGTATCTATAAAATATATGTCCCGCTACCTAACGCTTCCAAGAGCAGACAGCGATTGCGTTCGTCAGTTGACAGGCAGAGCACTTTACTGCCAGGCTTTTGCATCGCTTCGTTCCTGTGACTAGGGGAAATCTCTTCTGCGCTGGTCAGATTATCKGCTAAAACCTAGGCCATATTATTAATCAGTCCTCTGTAGAGATGTGCCATGTTTTCTGTGAGCAGTTGATCTCTGAAAATCCTCTAAGACGTCGCAGTCCGGCCGGTGGCCCGCTGGATGCTTCTGATTCTTTCGACCTCCCCCAGAAAGCCAAGGAAAAGCTGCCCAGGCGCGGCGTCCACGCCTGCTCCCARCCGCTCCTGCCCTGCGGCGGCAGTGGCGGTGGCAGAAGCACCCTGACTTCCTGGATCAGGCGGTAGCTCTTCTACTTCCTYATCTTTCCACACCAGCATCTCGCCTCTCCAGCCACTGGGGTGAGGGGAAGGTGATGCAACGTAAAGTCAGATCTGTGCTCTCAGAGCGGCAAAAGTCAGTCCTTGTTCCAGGGCCGCATCACTAGCTCATGCGAGGGCTTTTCAGAAAAGTGTCAGCATGGAAGGGAGTGAATTTAAGCTGCAATTTCATATGAGTTAGATYTGTCAAGGGCTGAAAACGTTGGTCTGTACTTCTGCCTGCTATGGGGTGACCTGCAGCTTGCAGGAGCACCTAATTCCATTCAGAGCTCAGCTTCCAGCCTCAGTCGTGTTTTCTGAGAGRGTAGACAAGATGGATCTAAGAAAAGGTCCATTCACTTGCATGATTTCGCATGGATAAAGACAATCAACTACTTCTGACAACAACTTCAGGCTATATTCATGTTCCTGGTGGAGTAGCTAAGACAGGAGGGGATTTATGCCATTGTGGCTTTTTGAGTAAGTCAAGATTAACCCAAGGAGAAAGGACTTCTTTAATAGACATCTTTCTATTGCCTTCTTTGTTTTGTAGGGAAGACCCTTTGTACGGTAATACRACAGACTGCTCATCTAATGAGGGGGGTTTCCAGGGGAAAAGTTAGWGCATTTGAAAGGAATTTCTAACCTGTATGGCTTCAAAGATGAATTTTAATSATTGTAAAACAATAAATGGTTTATGATAATACTACAAGAAAGCTGTCCCCCCCCCATGCATAATTAAATGATGGATTTGGGAATTTGAGGATGCAAGATGACACTTGTTTTTCTTGTTGTTTCCAGCTGAGAAGCAGTATCATTTAGCTATTGTTAAGTAGCTAGAGCAGAACSAATAATATCCTGTAAGGCACCAACCTGTAAAAGAGAAAAGAATGCTGAATTGTAGAGTAATTGCAGTATAAGAAATGAAGTGATCCAAAATTCCTACTTACAAATTGATAACAGAATTGTTTATGTAATGAGCATCCAGAAAGCAGGCTAAGGTAGTTTGTATTGTGTTAGCTGATTCTTTTTTTTTTTTTGGACTTCTGGTAAAACTATGGTTCCTTCTATTGGTACACCTTAGAAAATAACACTTCTTGGCAGGCTGGTCTGKATTGCATCTGTAACATCATACTTAGGGCCCAAACATATATCTTATTTATAAAGGAAATTAGTTTTTCAGCTGATACGTTTATGGTGGCTGTGCTTAAAAGCGATTGTTCCTGATGTAATAATGTCCGTTTAGCAGTGTAAACCTATTGTACTAGGCTTTATACTTACCTAAAGTGAGAAAGACCTTTCTGTTATCAGAAAAGGTCATGAAAGAAACTGATGAAGTAGGCTGGAAAGCAGGGCTCCCTCTTGAACTTTGTTGCTCAGTGAGTAATTATGCCACATGTCCAAGGCCTGTGACATTTTTTAGTCCTGTTCTGGTGACTTAATCTACTCTAATCAATTGAAGACCTTTTTGTGTACAGAGGACTTGGACTTTTTTGTGGTAATTCATATTTTAAAAAAATACTAATTTTAAGTCTAACAAATGAGGTTGTGAGTTAGCAGGATTTTCTAAATGCAACTCTGATAATTGTGAACTGCTAATGCTAGATTCTCTGAGGAAAAAAAGGATAGATTAACATTAGCATTTTCTTCTTCCCCAAACTAAGTTAAGTGTTTTGCACCATGGAATTCAGAAGTGACTTTAAAAAGTACAAATCCCATTTTACAAATTGGGAACCTAAGTCCAATGAGTCAGAGTTACCTGCTGAGAGTTAAATGGACAAAGGGAGAGCTGAGTTGATCAGGTGGCACAATTCAGAGCTCCGAGCTACATGCAGATCCTGGAGGGATCCACCTGGTTTGGGAATACCCAGGAGGAGACCAGAATTCTATATAATGGACCTGACAAGGAGGGCCCAGTGGCACTTTGCTACAAATAATTAGCATTGATCATGTCTTGCCATCAGCTGGTAGGAGTGAAATACACTGCTGCTGACACAGAAGCCATACAGTTGTACAACAGGAAAGAAACTTAATTGTAATACAAGAAAACTGGAGAGAGATGACCTTCGGGACAGAAAAGCCCTCAGCAGAATAAATAATGGCTTCTACAAGAGTCAACAGAGCGCCAAAGGGCTGGTGGGTTTGCTGATGACGGAGAGGAAGTGAGACTATCTTGTTCATGGCCAGGAGAGGGCATGTCGTTCCTGCCTTGCCGGGAGGGAAAGGCATTTTACCTGCAGTCTGTGCATAGATGAGGCTCCACCCTCCTGCCCTCACCCTGAGCGTCCCTTTCAAGTCCAGCTGTGGGGGACCTCTGGATTATGAATAAATGCTGAATTTTTTTAAAAAGCAGATTTCTAGCAGTGGATTTGAAATCAAGTGTAATCTTAAGTTTGAAGTTCACCTTACCAATCTCTTCTGGTTCATGAATTTTCTAGCAGTGAGATGTGGAACCACTTCAGTCCTTAATCCAGTCATGGAATTGTATGTAATTCCACCTATGGCACTATATACTGCCTAACTCTTCAACTAGATCCTTTAACAGACACCCCTTTCTGAAGAGTGAAGAACCAGAGAAACAGGTAGGCCTCTAAGGACCAACACCTTTTCCTTGTGAGTCATACCTTATTACTATTGGAAGTGTCCAGATTCTGCAGCTCAAACACACCGACTTGTCCTTTGTTGTCTCCTATTAGAAGGCAGTCTGTGTTCTTAGCAAAAAGTACAGATGTGAATTTCACTTTTGGGTTCGCAGACCTAGTGATCAAGGGATCCAAGCTGCAACCAGTAAAGCCATACATTAACGACAACTGTGCGTGCCTGGAGTGCTATCACATACAAAATTCTAGCAGTACTGCAGTCCTGCTGAATGTTGTGTGTTTTACTTTTTAGGTTCTAGATTAACTTAAAAGCTAAGAAGTGAGGCAGTGTTTTGTTTGTTCTCTAACAAAACAAAAATAGCAGGCATTTTTTAAAAAGATATTTTGGTTACCTAAAATCTGTCCTATGGCCTTGTACTGGGGGTGAAAGCAGTGTTAATACTTTGTAATAGGAATAATTTGGTTTTTTTGCTACTACAAGAGTGAGTGGGCCTCCTGCTTCACTGCTTTCTTCATGCTGTCATTGACGCTACATAGCACAGACTAGCAGTATAAGGCCACAGATTAACTAAACTGCACATAAGACAAGACACTTGCATCTACTTTACAATAGTGTGAAAATGCAGGAGGTATCTGAACATCCAACAATCTCTGTCATCCTTACAAAAGATTTACAAAACAGAACCACACACAGAACTATAGCTCAGTTCTGTGATTTTTCTTTTTCACTATGGAAGTGGTAGAATCTATGATTACTGCAGTAGAAAATCAATTTTATCCCTTACCAATTCCATTAAGCATCCTGCTCCTCGTCTTATAATCACAATTCTCCAATAACTACCATCTGTTGTTAAAAAGTGAGTGTTTCAAAATGCAATCCTTCTTTCAATAGCTAAGCAAATAAATGATACAGAATTGTAACTATCTGATAACAATACTGATTAAACAATAATATTTAACCTCTGTGCTATTATGTCTACCATATCAGATTCATCTTCAAGAAAAGCAATCACTTACGTGCTGATGCTAAGATCCCAGATTTCTACTCTGCTTTCATTCACTGCTACAAATATGAAGACTGATTTTGGAGACCACATAATGTCATGAACAACAGCAGCAATGGAACTGAAAGTTAAAATGGGCTTCTGTGAATCCTGATGCCATAAAATAATGCTCCAGTCTGCAGAGCAGCTTAAAAACATGTCAGTGCTGAATGGATTCCAAGCGATTTTATACACAGGACCCTTGGTGTTAGGGAAGAAGCAAAAAAGAACCTTGTGTTATTCTAGAGCTACAGCCTAACAGTATGTTTTTCAATAGTCCTCTATTCCACAGACTTTTCATGGAAATCCTTGACTGTTTCTGACCGTTAGTAGTGAAATTAGCACTGTTTTATATATACCTATAGGAAACTAGGATGTTCCTATGTACACATATCCTAGAATATCCCATGCAAATGTGATAAGACAGCAGAGATCATAAGAATAAAAATGTTTAGATAATTCTGTGCCTTCCCAAGTTGTTAGGAGAAGCTGATGCCCACAGGGCAGCTTCTTGGATGAAGCAAAGATGTGCAAAAAGGTGATTTGTTAAAGCTCTGCCATCTTTCTTTCAGAGGTAATACTATTTAACTACAGCCTCCAGGACAATGAGGTTACTTATAGTTCTCTTTAAATAAAGCCAGAACTAAACCTTTAAAACAATTTATAGTACAAACTTTAATACATTCTTTAAAAACATTTCTTGTAGGAGAAAGTAACTGTAGAAAGTAATACCAAAAGACTGTAATGCTTTATATGACAGGAATTTTTTCATAATGTTAGAAAAGAAGTTTGGGTTTCTTTTGTTGTAGGTGTTTGTTTAGTAAACATAAGCAAAGAAACAAACTGGTAAACTTAACTGAATAGTGTTTTTTGTTGTTACTTTTTCTATGTATCACTCACCTTATGTCCTCTGTACGTTTCTAGAAACTGCTCATTGTAAGAACAAGAACATTTGTGAATAAGACCCTCTTCTGTTCCAGCAAGATAAAAATTAGCATCCTGCAATAAAGGTAAAAGTAACCTAGATTGGAATATCCTACCTGTCATTTATTCAAAAATATTTAAAGAAAGAACTAGATGAACTTGGGCTGTGACATTTCTCTGAAGAATCAGGGTGGAGTTGCTAGGATGCTGTATGTTTGGCTGCCTATATGTGTGCTAAATAGATATATGTGCAGTGGATCCATTGGTGCCAGAATGTATAAGATTTACTATGTGTGTTCTCCACCTGTGCAGAACATAGGCTGTGACTTTTGACTCTGGAAGAACTTGGACTTTCTGTGAATGTTCTGCAGAGCTGCTCCATGCACACAGTCAAGTGTTCAGGATTTGTAGATGCCAGTGATGCACATGGACAAAAGCATGAATCCTTCAGATGCTCTGTGGGCAATAATTTCAGCTGGATAAAGAAGAGAAGCCTTGACATTAAAGCCCTGGACTCAGGAGATGCTGAACACAAATTCTCACAGATTTGATCACCACACCCAGTAAAGCTACCATAGGATTTGGGACAAAGTAAATGTGAGTAACATGGCTGAAATATTATGATATAGTTTTACACATACAGTGGTTACTCGCTTGGTTTACCATATTTTTGATAATTTTTGAATGCTGTTATTGCTAATGTTATTGGAAGCAGTCTGCATGTCCTGATAGAGACTCCTGAGCAAGAGGTGTTGAAACTGTATTTGTGGAACTAATAACTTTTCCTGTGGCAACAGTGCTTGTTTCAGCCATAGAGAACATGTGTGTAACAGATACGCAGGCAGGAATCTTATGGTATGGGATAATTTATCAGGTGAAAGGCTCCATTCATTTCTTTAGTGATATAAACCAACTTGCAGTCAACATAGCTAAGTGTACAGGATAGCATATTCACCTTACAATGGAGTTTGCATTTTCAGACTTCTCCAAGGTATGAGGGCTTTCAATCTGTTCTCCCAGTTACAGGAGCTCTTAGTCTAGTTTATGTCTCCAGAGTGCAGATACCATAAAAATAATTTTCCCCTTTTCAACCCTCTTTCTAAGCTCAGCTTTGCTGAAATGGAACTTAGCATCACACTTTCTGATATTTGGTCTCAATATCCTAACTGTATCTGTCAGAGATATCTGGTGTCTCTCTACACTGTTACATGCTTTATTTTTGCCTAACAGTCTTAACTGGATATCTAACATTAGCTAAGAAGCAATTTGTTTTGTTTTGGAACTGAAGACACTTTAAATATCAGTGCCAAATCCCAGGCTGGTGCATATTAAAGTAGGTCCATCTGAGGATCTGACATCTACTGCATAATCTTGTTGGGTAAAAGCTAGCCAGGATGGGCTTTCTGAACCTACCTTCGGATGGAAGTCAAAGCACATTCCAGGTGCCTGTCGAGATATCAGAGCTTCACTTTTCCTTTCTCTCTCACCTGTTGCTTTTTTCTTCTCACTTTCTGTTCGCTTTATTTTCATCAGATCTGTGCAAATGGCAAGAGTTCTTGTCAAACAGATATTGCATGTGTCAGCAGAGCCTAACTCCATGCTTCTTTGTAATATTCAACAGCTCTTAAATGTTTTGCTTATGATAACCAGTATATAACTGAGCGTCACCTAAAATAAAATGAGGCAATTGCAATTCCAGGCATTATCTCTGTGCAGAAAAGCAGCAGGGGAAAGTGCTTACCAGAGCAACCCAGTCCTTTCCGTATAAGCCACTTGGTTATTCGGCCATCTGCTGAGATAGAGATTAATACCTCTCCTTTGTCATCTCCTGTTGTGCCTCTGTCCTGTTCTACCCACTTTAGTTGCCATACAGGACCTATATGTTTATCTGAAGACTCACTGGGACAAAAAAAATGATCATGATAAACCAGATATTAACAAAGACAAGACAACATATTTAAATCATAAATAACCTTCTACTTTGTAATGAACATCAAGCTCTATGACCAAAATCTTATTCAGCTTTTCTTAAATACAAAATTCTCCTGGAGCAAGAAGCCAATATTTAGATTTGATTTCTTTGGATTAGATTTTTTTTTAATCAAACCTATTTGATTTTTAATTCCAGGGCTCTGTTTAATGAGCTGACATACTTTTTATTGAATCCTGAATCCTGAAGTCAATCTGCACCTTGTAGGCGCCCTAGACCTGGGGAGCTGCTTTCAAGACAAAGGGCTCCCTGATCATTTCTTCTCTTTCATTTTCTTCATAGTTCCTGCTTATCCCTCATTTATCCTGGCATTTCACATATCTCTCCATTTTTGGCAAATGGAATCAGTGAGAAAACACCCAAAGCCTCCACTGGTCTCCAATAAGGAGTTGTTATTTGGAACTATACTGTTCTAGTTAGTTAGTACATGAACTATCAAATGTTACAGAGTTGTAACTTACTGGTGACATTCTTTCTTAAAAAGTCAAACAAATGAATATTACACTGTGACCTTTCCAGTGCAGGAGCGTCGTTTCCATGCACAGCAACAGCACAAAGGGTTTCACACCCCAGATAATGACCATTGGAGTTAATGTAATGTAACTTTATCAGCAGAAATAAAAACAGGGAGTCCTGCCAGTGCAAAGGGAGAATGTCAATGTTTATGTATTTGGCTGTATCAGTGTGAATAGGTGGATGGGGAAAATCTGGTCAGTCTACTCTGTCCCCTTCTGGACGTTTATGTATTATCATAAATTTTTGTGCCCCCAAATTCTGCTCCAGAAAATTCTAATACTTGAGAGCATTGAGTATTTGTGCAGGCATTTCCAGTAAGAATTGGAATATGCTGACAGAAGTTGGAAAAAAATTATGTAACATCTTTGAGTATTCACAAGGTTTATTTATCAAGAGTGCCAACACTCGCTCACTAAATAACAAATAAAATATCCACAACGGAGAAACTAAGACATGACCAAGCTGGAAGGACATGGGAAATCATGGTCTTACCTGCTGTCTAAGAGTGCAGTGTTATTACGACTCTGTACGTTATAGATTGCGACAATACCATTGTACATTCCAACTGCTAGAAGATTAGGGCTTGCCATTGAAAAATCCAAAGTAGTTACACCATGTTCACACTGAAAAACGCGCTCTGGCCACTGACCAGAAGAAAAATGAAAGAACATTTTAAGTTAGTTTCTTGGTTTAGCTCAATCTTCTGAGCACTGATGTACTAAATTGCCAAGCTACACTGGAAAAGTCAAGTCCTGATGATCATAATCTCCATCCGGATAGAAATTAAGGACTATATTCTAACTGGCTCAATTGCTTACTGCAACTGTTACAATTAGGAATAACAAAGACTATGCAGAATTATGGTACTGTAAAATACGTTGGATGGGCCTACCTCAAACTAAATACTCCAAACCCAAAACCTGAAAAATCAAGTTCCTCAAGATTTATCTATTTGAATATGGTGGAACTTTTTTAAAAAATAAAATAAACTGAAAATCAAAATCCAGAATTTGGAAGATTCTCCAATTGTTGTCCATCTATTTGAAGGTATCTATGTTTCTCTGTAATTTTAGGTACGTGATTGCCTTTCTAATCACAGAAACTCAGCTGAAGATAAAATGTAATCTAAGACACCCTAGGTAATCTGTAAATCACTATCCTCACGTAATTTCTCCACATGGAAAAAGAACTGATTCAGCTCTGTTATAACATTGAACTCAAAAAATGTCACCGCACTGAGCTTTTGCAATAGGAAATTATTAAAGTATTAGTTAGAAAAAACTGTATTTCAGTGAGCATGCCAAGTCTTGCTTCTTAGTGTTAGGCACTGAGGACTACAGTGGTATCAGGAAAGCATAAGAGCACAGGAGTCTTGATTTTTCTAAATGTGACTGAGACATCAAATCTTCATATGACAGCATCAAAAGTTTGAGATTTGATGCTGCATTATTTAAGTTGGTCTAATGCATAATTTTGGCTGCATGGAGTTTGTAAAACAGATCAAAGTTGTTTAATTTCACTGCAGTCAGATGATTTTCACTATGTCTTCATAACTGAGATTTCCAAGATATTTTTTAAAAAATGGCAAGTTTTAAAAGAAATTCTTAATGGATCATTTTTCAGAAGGATATGTAAAAATGTAAATGTTATATCTATGAAACCTGCTGGGTTTTGATGGTATTAGGAAAATTTACATTAGATAATTTAATATTTACTTTTTTACTTTGGCCTGACATAGAACTTCAATGTAGAACAGAAAATGGATTGGAAAGGAAAAATCTTGAATTCAAAATATAGATAATTTCTGTAATTGGAGGTTGGAGGTACTGAAAAAATTGACTACAGATTTTGAAAAACAAAAGTTAAATGGATTTATTTTCACATTGCTGTGCTCAAGACTCTCTCAATCTAAAAAAAATCCTTTCAGAAAGATCTACACATCTAGATCTACACACAGTAACAACTAAATTGATTTACAATCTTGGTTAGTTCACTCTAGGGACTAGAAATGGGATATATTTGCATTCTAAAGTTGTATAAGCTGGTATAAACTACTATTACCTGACAGTTGTAACCATCTGTTAGCTGTATGGTGACTTATGTGAAATGAATTCTGTTCCTGAGAGCAGATGTCCATGTTACAAAACCACCAGCACAATCAGCACCTCTGGCAGTACCAACGGAGAAGAGGGACAGGCATGGAAACAAAACCGTTTCCTATCAGCACTTTCTTTGGTCAAGACTTAAGCACTTTGCTAGGTACTGCAGTCAAAATCAATTTTCCAGAAATGTGTAGTTGGGACTAGCAAATTAATAACCTTACTGGTTAGGTCTTGCTTTTTGAAACAGGAATAGGGAATTAAATAAGGCAGAAACAGTACAACAGAAATATAAACTGAAGAAAGAAAACAAACTACTTGCTGCTTCTATTACCATGGGGTTCTTCAGTGACCAACAGCAAACCAAGCCACTTTTCTGTTCTTTAAAATCAAACTCTCCATAACCAACAGCCAAAAGATCCTAAAAGCACAGATTAACAGATACATCTCAGTTCCACTTGAAATTCAGTCTTAGATTTTTAAAAGGCAACTTTCTGTTAACAGTGACTCAGAGTTCAAAAAACTTACATATGCTCATACAAAACTTCCAATGATCATATCAAATGCAAGCTGAATAATACAAACAAAGAGAACTCACCAGGTTAGATGGTACTCCAGCTAACGCAACCTCCTAGTCCTCCTAGTGGAACTAATTCAAGTAAAAGTGCATTTGTAGTCACTATCAATTTGGGGGGKGGGGRGAGGTGGCAGCCTTCCCCTCTCCCCTGCAAAAGCTTATTATAAAATATGTCCCTCTRTAGAGAGGAGTGTACACTAGTCTATAGGCAGATTTTAATGTGCAATATTTAATAAAATATGCAATGCTTTTTCTACTCTTTTCTGTGAATATTAGCTATAGAAGGAGCTTCAATGACCACTTCAGCCACCTAACTTTTAGCCCTCTGCTGTGGGATACAATGAATTCCATTCTTGCTATCCATAAAGAAAAAGTAGCAAACAGCAGCAAGAACCTTAGCCTTCAAGTCTTTTTTATCCCTCTACAACAAAACAACCTGTTTGTGAAAATAGCTCTTTAAAAGTAGATATTTGTTTGACCTATAATTCTAGGACTGATGTCTATAAATGTGTCCAGCTTGAAAGCATCTGGGATCTGGTGTACTAACCTTATGAATTGGTCTTTATTGTCTCTCTTTTTTACCTTGGAGCAATCTTACTGGTTTTATATTTCTTGTTCTCTGTTGTTTTTACGTTCCTTCCATGCCTTATTTTTGTGGTGACCATAAGAGAGTYCTGTTGAAGAACTAAGCTCTACATTACTCTGAAAGTTGAGATGTCTGAGTCATCTCACCTCAACTGAAATCGAATTAAGTAAACTTGGGCYGGCAGCTGGGAAAACTGTGCCTGCTATTATGCATCTTGTCCTTGATGAATGCACTTGCTTGGGAGATTACTGTTAGAAAGAAAAARGGGGTATCTGAACTATCTACTCTGTCAATGGTAATAACATTTAATAGTAGGTGKTTAAATCTCAATTCTCAATTCTACAATGAACCAAGTCTATTATTTTAATGTTATTGATCAGGTGATGGGTAATGGTAAACTGATGTATTCTGGACCAACTAAAGCTGTTGTGATAGATCTGTAGGAAGAGCCTAGCGCAGTTGTCCAGCCTGTAGAATAATGTGGCAATATTATTACATGGAAGGACAAAATACAGATAGTGGGATGCAAACACAACCTGCCTGACTATAGGGATGAATCTGTCCCTTTGAGATCCCTCTCAGCAAAGCATATCAAAATCAGGACTTTGTTTACACTCACAAGTACTTAAATCATTTTATAAACAGCTTAGAAGAAGAGATTTGTTAACTCACTGGGTTTAGTTTGTTCCAAGCCATACTGCTCACACTGCGGCCATTAGCTAGATCACATGTATATGACCACAGTCGTTCCAAACTGGGAGGTACAACTTCTTCCGGGGCTTTATTTAGATTTGACAGAATTGAGGGGGCAATGACGATATCCTTCTGCTCTTCCTCGTCCTGTTCTTCCTGCTCATGTTCTTCCTTTTCCTGGTTAGCTTCTTCCATGGCTATTACTATATCACTAGTATTTGATGTAACAACAGGTTCTAAAATACACAAACGTGGTAGAACTGAATAATAATTATTTCACTTATCTGTAACAGTAACTCACAATGGAAGAAAATAGAATGCTCCTTTTCTATTCTTCAGCAAATATTCTGMAGCAACAAACTGAAGTAAAGATTTAATAATTAAGACACCTTAACTTTCAAAACTATGATTAAAATGTTGATAGGAACATAGGGAGGGCTTGGTCAGGCTGTAGCATGCCAGTCCTGCTACAAGATATTTAGTAAGTGAATTTAACTACGCAGCAACAAGCTGTTGCAAATCTGTGCCACCCTCCCCAACGAGGAATGTTTCTTTCTAATCTGTTGTATTGAAAAAAAATAGTTTAAGTGGATTTTCTTTTCATTTTTTATGCCAACTTTTAAAGATCCACACTTAAATATCAATCTTTGTTAAGTTACACGATTCTATAACACACAAATCTCATTACTTGGCAAAATTAAGCATAGAGCATATTTTTAGACTGTTTGTTATGTGTTTTTTTTTTGTTTACTCATCCTTTTATTTTATGCAATGTCCAGATCATAAATTGATCTCAGATCACTGCTAACAAAATCAGGAGATAAGAACTGCCATACACCAGAGCAAAAGTCCATCTATTACGGTTAGTATTATGCTTCAATTGTAGCTAGTGTAGAAAAGTGGGTAGAATATGAGACAGACTGATTACCTGAAAAACTCAAACTCTCTGTGCCATGAAGAAGCATGATACAGTAAAAGCAGGGCAAAATTACTTCTTCATCGGTATTTTTCATCTCTACATTAACTTGGAACTCCTACAAAAAGTTTAGCCCTTGAGTCCAGGTAGTATCTTCTACAGTCTGCAGTGAAGGCACTTTCTGTTAAACATTGATTATCGATCAGGCTAAAACTTCTGTTTACCACCAGAGAGTCTGATTTTAAAAGCTCTGTGTTTCAATGCAAAAAAATTATTGGAGAGATAGCAGAATTTATCTGTATCTTAACTGTCAGAGAAAAGTCTGATTAACAATTTGAATAAGTCACAGTTTGCTGTGATAAGGGGATATGAGCCAGTGCAGACATCATTTATTCAATTCTCCCACCAATTCTGTAGGGACRTCAATTTGCGTATAAAACTGCGAAGTTTGTGCTGACATCTTATAAATTCTCCTTTCCTTTGTCTATTTCTTAAATGACTTGTTGTTGGTAAAGACATTCAATAAGAGACATATCTACATGACTTTCAATAGCATACAAAACCTTGTGCCAAAAATGAGGTAGCTGATGACAAACAAACCTTTAAGGACAGGAAGTTGTCGATAAGCTGCAAGTTTGGGTTGAAAAACATTCTCCATCAGAATCCTCTCCATGAAAAATAAATCTTGATGAAATTTTTCTGATTTTAATATAGCCTCTGAATGGTCTTCCTCCTCTTCATGTGTTCTGGCAAGAACAGCATTTTCCAAATCCATTGTAGAAGAAATTGTGCTATCTGACAACAGATAATATTGGAAAAAGCAGTTTTAATATGGCAACACTTTGTATGCAGAAGTCAAGGGAGAAGAAAAAAAATCTTATTTTCTCCCTGCAAAAAGCATAGAAGAATCTAGCATCATCGGAACATCTGAATACCTGAAGTACTAAACTTTTTCTTGCCTTAATTTTGCTTTCTTTTATTGCTCACAGGTATAAGAAATACGATGAAACTCTTCTAGAATTTTTTTGCAATTGGTTTTGCTGCTTCTGTCCTAAGTAATTTAGCATGACAAACTTTGTCAATGACTGGTCACCCCTTTTAAGCTCATTTACAACGGCATCATATAGAAAAGGTCTTGGCACAAGTCTCACCAAGATTTTTTAGCAAGCTGCCTCTTTCAAGGGATAGACAAGCAGASCATGTATTTTATTCACGCATTTTTTTCCATACAAGATAGTGATATGCACAGTTTAGAGGGATGAAGACATTGCAAAAACGTAAATCTAGAAAAATGCTACCTCTGTCAGGAACTGTAGATGCAGTCTGATCACACTCTTTAGTCGTAAGAGATACGCTGCTGTTCACAATTGTAGCTCTGCTATGTTCTGCTTTTAATGTAGGTTCTACTTCTGATGCATTAAAGGAATCATACAAGTCCCAGGAAGTGACCATCATCCCTAGAAATTAATTACACTAGATGCAGTAGTCTTTCATTTCTATATGTTATTACAAAGAACTACAGGTGAGTAAAGACTTACTTTTTGTGCAACACACAAAATTGTTTGGCAGAAGGGCTTAGAAATTAACTGAGGGTCCGAAAAGGCTGTAGCAACAGCTTTGTGTGATGCAAGGCTGCCTCACAGTCTTCTGGGTGTGTGACYTTAAATGTCATAACAGAGCTTCTCTTCCTTGCATTTTGGCAAATAGAAATGGAAAGCAATGTCACTGAAAAGGTTGGGAGGGAAAAAAAAGGAAGAGTGTCCTTTYGTGTTTCAAGAGCACAGCTGATTATTGGGTAAAGTTCCGCTTCCTAAGAAGCACTCTTCTTAGGCAGGCAGGACACAGCAGAGGAAAACTCTTAGCTAGGGTGATGACTCTTTTATTACAATGGGTATAATGTACCAGCACCAATTTTCAAGTGTTAGGAGGGGCAGAAAAGGCCATGGCAAATCACATCAGCCTGCCTTAATCTGAAGCTCTAGAAATGAAAGTGGAAGTTGAGGAAATATGTTACCCTGCTTAGATATGCAAGAAAGAAAAGATTTCCTTAGTCTTCTGAGGTCCCACAATCTAGCTGTATGTTAGCATTTTCCCAAATCAGTATTTTATAAGCAAACTAAATGTAATAATAAACTTAGCTGCCAAGGGTACACCTGGCAAGGGTACTGTGCAGTAAATGAGCACCTGTTCTTATTAAATATCCATTTCTATGTAGCACTTGAAGAGTTTACCTTTATCTTCTGTGATGATTTTGTCACACTGCACTTCCTTGCTCTTTGGGGCTCCATTAAGGGTTTGCATCATTCTTTCCACAAAGCGCTCATTACCAAGTCTATTTTTGCAAATGTCAATATAAATTCTATTCCGTTCCCTTGGAAAAAAAAATGTGTACATTGGCTTTCTGAAAAACATTTGCTTTCAACTTCTCAATGTATTCAGTCACTACTTGAACTGTAGAGGATACTATCTAGCATAAGTTTACTGCTCTGTTTCTGTGTGTGCTTGTCGCTAGACTTTGTTTTAATCTACATATCATCTTTCAGCAGCTATTCTGACCTTGTAAGGCTGTTTTAAAMCAGAAATGGCCTGTAGAGAAGGGCCTCAGCAAAAAAACTCCTAATCCAGCTACCCTTGAACTTTGGTAGAATTTAAATGAGTTCAGAAATAAGTAGCTCTTGTCACTTASGAGTGAAATGTAGTGTATCCAAGAGACAAAAGTGAAACTGGTACACTTCTATTTAGTCCAGTCCTCAGATAAGTAGAAATAGTCAGTAGAAACTGTAAAATTTTTTCTACTATTTTAGTTTCAGTATTCTAGCAGGAGACTGGATTATACCCAGCCTTAATCCATGAACAGGTTGCTGACTTCAGAGTCACTGTCTGTTCGCAACATGTGCTGTGTACACCAGCAAAGTCTGATTCATAGGATGCTCTTCCTCTTCCTTCTTCCCCAAAATCATACCACAGTGTGATTCACAGACAGTGGGGGTTGGAGTCCTAWTGTAAACTTTGTAAGTACACCAAAATAAAAAGCTCTTTTGTCTAAGTTGTTTAACTCCCCAAATATAGCACACTGGATCCCAGGCTTTGGGGCTTACATCTACACAAGCTGTGTGAAAAGTGTATCAGTCTGGCGTCAGTCCTGGAGAGAATTTCTCTGCCCTCTGTCCCAATCATGTCCTGGGAGGGAGCCAAAAAAAGCTATATGTTCTAGGTTAACTCCCTGCCAAAGTTCATGGCAGTCCAGGGAGGAGACTCTAAAGTGGAAACTGGATGCAACTAAGGTGGGGCACAACATTTTAAAAGGCAGGGTCACTTGTGGTGGGGTGAAGTTACTTCTACCTAGAACCAAAGTAAAGGGCTGCAGAGGAAGCCAAAGGGTGCCTAGCTTGTTTATATCTTTGTTTGAAGTCATTGGCTATAAAACTACACATTAGAACTAATACAGGGTTTTGCAATTACTGTTTTCATTAAATCATATTAARTAATTCTTGTATACCATACTTCTCTGTCTTCTCTTTTGCCCATTCTCTGTTTGTTCTCTTGCCACTGTCCTCCACTTTTGCTGTCTGCCATAATGTACCAATCAAAAGGGTATGAATTTGACCAGCAAACTGAACTTCTATGGAATTTAGACTGTCTTGTCAAAAACCATAATTGAACCTAACACGGCTTTAGATGAAGGTGGAATAGCAAACTGCAGTAGTCAGAACACTGAACCTATGTGTGCCTTTTCAGGACTTCGTGACCAATGGAAAGCGGGTGTGCTGAGTATATTGTATGCATGGACACAAATACAAATATACATACTGAATTTTTCCAGCATCTTCAGACTCTACAGACACCACAACAGATGGCATATCAAATATCCAAATAGTCTCCGTCTCTGTAAGGTAAATATCCACCCTCCTATCCAAGTCTTCTTTTGTCAGTTGTTCTTTTATCTCCTCTCGCCTCACCTGCACATCTGACAAATGAGGTTATCAAGTGAGAACTTTTTTGCTCCAACTTAAACGAAGAAAAATTAATTCTAAAAGCATTGTAATGGTCAGGAGCCAAAATTTGTGAGGAACTGAGTTCTTTTGAAGTGCTGAGCATCTCACATCCACTGACTGTAGTGTCTCACAAATTACAGTGCTCCAAAGAAACAGTTTAAATCTGTAATTATACAGGGTATGTTCTTTACCAGTTATGCTAACACTTGTATCTCGTCGAGAGCCAGGTTCTACTATGTCATCTGCTATGGACTCAGTTGTCGACGCATATGATTTAGAAATAGTGCTGCTTCCATATGACCTTCAATAATAAAGAAGTAAACAGAAATCGTATGTGAGAGTCCAGATGTCAGTTAGCAAAGCACTACAAAACTAACAGTGTTGTTATCAGGATTAACCACATAATACTTTTTAGTAGCTTGTACAGTGATGCTTATGTTGTAAAAGAAGTCATAGAAGGCTTTGGAAAGAAAATAATGAAATGGTTTGAAGAAGTCTTAGAAAAGAAGATTTCTTCTGACAGTATATCCCAAGGCATTAAATAGTAGATAGAAAAGCAACTGTTGAGCTTTTAGAATCATTCTTAGCATATAATAACATGAGGTGTTGTTTACCTGCTGTGTGATAACACATACTCACAGACAGCACTGTTCTCAACCAGAATTAAGATTCTTTGGTGTTTTGCATGTGCTGGAAGGTCTTTGAAATGCATAGGAAACTCATTTGAAGGGATTAGCTTGTTAAAAAAAATAATTACGTTCATGGAAGGAATAGCTGTGATAATTAAAAGCAAAACTCAAAAATAATATACAGTTGCTTTTTAGCAGGTTTTCTCTTCCTCCCAAGTGAAGTGTGAGTGATTATAAATATACAAGAGGCATTTAAAAATATATTTTTAAATTTTCTTATTAAAAAATAAAGTAAAACCATTTCATTCTGTATTTTAAGTGAAGAGCTCTAGGGTCCAAAAATTATGTATTTATTTTTCAGAAGACACTTTGTATCCTTTAAGTAGTTATTTGTGCATATCTGCTCTGGTTTAGTATCCCTGCCTCTAAAATTATCCCTCATGATAGCCACTCTAGGAAGCATAACAACAAAATTGCTCTCAAAGAACAACTTACTTCCTTTCCTCAGAAGTCATAATCATATAAAATAGTAAATAATGCTTTTATTTATATATATATATATTTTTTGCCAGTGCTGATTTTACTAGTCCTCAGTCTAGTTTAGTCTAGTGCTTAGTTTGACTAAATAAATAGCACCTCCTCTCCATATAATGTGTACATACCATCTGATAAAGTGATGKGGTTCATTACTTTTCCTTTTAAATGCAAATAGTTATTTACCTTCTTCTGCGTAATTAAATTGAATTTGTCAGGCAGAAGATGAAATGTCTGAGATCTGTCGACTTTGTTTATTCCCTGTGTACTGAAGGTTTGGGAGTAGTAACATGTAGTAGTGAACATGTAATTTAGCAAGTTTAATTCAAAGATTTTTATATAAGAATTTCTTTTCAAGCATGCATATGCATGCAGAGAAGTAACCGGTGTAAATTAGTTTAAAAGGAAGAATTGTTATTATATTAACAATATTTCAATATCTGAATAAAAATGATCAAGTTTTTAAAAATGGTTGCTTACACTTAGTAAATATAACTAAAATMGACAAGTAGTTTCAAAACAAATTTGTAACTTTTCAGTTAAAACAGACCTTTTGTCTCCAAAGCATTTTTACATAATCATAGATAAGCAGATATTAATATATGTCAGTTTTTGAAAAGACATGGCTGGGGAAAGCAGAAAGTATCTGAGGTGGCTAGGAGTCTATTAGAGCTACAATTGCTCCTTCTTAGCTTTACAAGCTTGCTCAGACAACTGGAACACAACCTCCTCCATTTTAGAGACAGTGTTTTGTCACATATGTGTTTAAAGGTTTTTATCATGACTCTGCATGCAGGCTTAACCACTACAAAACCTGCAGTTGGATGTCCATGTTTCTGAATTGTGATGTTCTCATTACTGTCTCTAAAAATGGCCCATTCTGGAACACTGCATAGAAAAATTTTAGGAAGGAGAATTTGAGTAAAATTAGAAATGTCACAGCTGTGTGTGCAGCAGTCCGCTTTCCCTTATCTGTATCAGAATTTCAGCAAGTAGTTCTGACACAGAATCAGTCTTACTCTCAAGTATTGACAAATTCCATTTATTCTGTTTAGTACCATCCCTCAAATTTTAATTGACAATTATAGCCTAAACAGGTAAGTTTCTGTGTTTTGCCAATGGCCACACAGCATAATTATTAGCTGTGTACAATTATTCCAGTTCCTAACCCCTCTAAAGAGCAGAGGTGTGGCCATTCCAGGCTAGGTACCCAGTGAGGCAGGATTTAATAGATAGAGCACATTAGCTTACCTTGAGAATGGACCTACTAAACTAATATTCACACCTGATGTCTGTTGCATGGAAAAAGAAGAGAGAAAAACAGATCCTGTGGCCCCAGAGTAATCACTTGGTGCTAAGAGTTTGCCTTGTTTGGGTGCAACACTACTGGGATCTGGCTGGAAGAGCGGACGAGGTGTCACATCCTTTCCTTGATCATCAAAAACCTGAAGAAATATTGAAATAACCAGAATAGCTTCATTGTGTTCCAAAAACAAATGACAGTGATGACACATGCAACATTGTATCTTATTTGGAACAAGACCCTGATTCAGGCAGGATAGGGAAATACTCATCCTCCCTGGCAGAACAGATGGGTAACCCCTCCTGTGCAAATGAAGTGTAATGTACGCCACTGACAAGGGCCAGGGTGTTTGCATTCCCTCTTTCCCTTGAGAATTCAGCTTTGAGAAGCAGTTGTCATCTTTGCTTGAGACTTCTTTGGGTCTCTCTGCATAGAAATGGCTGCAGAATATCCTGAGAAATTACATTCACCTAGCTCTCCTACTTSGTTAACAGTGTTGTCTCTTCAGGCTTGCTTATTCCATAATGACTGCCAAGAGTAGCTTATTAGCTGCCACTATTCATATCAAATTAATAATATAGCAAAAGCAGCTAGTGAAATAATTGTGAAACTTCTTTATTATACTGCCAAAAAAATATAATTTTATTGTAAGAATGTGTTCAGTATGGTCTTCAAACACCACTCAGATTATGTTATGGGAATCTCTTCTCTTTGTTAGGTAAAGACATACAAATATCTCACGTAGATATTTCTTCTTAACTGAAATCAAACTACTTATTATTTATGTGAACTGTTATTTAAATTGCTTACCTTCARATCAATGCAGGCAAATATCTGAAAAAGAGTATTATACTGTTTGGCTATCCAGTGCGTAACTGTGTTCGTCAGTAGTGGAAGGACTTCAGCAGAATGGTAGTCTATGCTATGTAGTCTACATCTACACTGCTAACTAAAACAGTTCTCTGGTCTTGAGGCCAAGTGTCTTGGCTCCATTCGCAGTACATAGTCCTTGACTTTGTGTCTTGTCTATGCTTCATGTGATGCCCTGATGGCCCTAAATTAGAGTTATTATTTTGGTTGCTTTCCCCCCCCCCCTTTTCAAAGTGCCTAAAATAATGTGGGGATTGTGTTGCAGCTCATAGCGCAAACTGACTGTAATCCTGTGTGCCTAGGGTATGTGATGTGAGGGCACAAAGAGGTTTTTAGGCATGCAAAGCCCGCTAGGACAGTACCAGAGGAGTCTACGGGCAATGGAAGGCTAACTACATATTCCCAATGGCTGACGTGTTCAAGGGGGTATGTAGTGTGTGTTATCCCCCAAACTGTGCTTTGTATTCCAGTGAATACTAAGTGGCAACCAAAGCAGTTGCAGAGAACATGCTAACAAKCCATAATGCAGTGCATAAAATTACTCCTTGTCTCATTTAGCAGTGGAAGTGCAACCAGAGCATCCAACTGCAGCCCCTGTCCCCTCGGAGAAATCACTTCTGTGAGTTAGATGCACCTGCTCCCTAATGCAATGCTTAGGGCAGTTGAGGGGCTGCAGAAGGGAACCTGTGATACCTCACACGTTGAGCAGGAAACTAGAAACCTCAGCTAGCCGGAGAAGAACACCGTCTTCATCATCAGAACTGCATCATACATTCACTCGCTCCAGAGCTTGTGTGTTGCACTCACTATTGCTGAGAGCTCTTTCCTCCAACTTTACAACCCTGAAACCCCTGATCAGTGTTAAATGCCTAAACATTTTTTTTCAACAGAGTGCCCTTCCCTTTATCTAACTCCAAAAGGAATTTGCAGTCAGTGTTTAAAATTCTGTTTTTGTTAACTTATGTAGAATGTACAGTTGACTTATACAGTTGACTTCCAGCAGACTCTCAGGTCAGATCTATGGAACATCCAACCCCTCATTGCAAAAAAATAAATACCTATAGAAAGTAAAAATATATATATATATATATATATAGCCAAACCAAAGCAACGCTTGTTAGTCTTTGATTTTCAGATCATGGAGAAGTAATTATGCCTAATTACTTTGTTTTTATTCTTGCAGATTGTTCACGTATCATCCTCGTCTCAAAATGGGTTAAGTTGTTGGATCATCTTCTTTCTCTGCAGCTCTTCAACTTCAGACATACCTTTCCTCTCCTTCTCCTTCCCCTGCTTCTTTCCTAACAACTTTTAGAATCTACAATGACCTACATTAAAAACTGTTTAGTAATAGTGTGAGCGGTCTCTCACCTGTATGGCATGCTTGGTACCCAGGAGAGACCCCTTGTCCACGGCTCTGCTATCAGAAGTTGTGAACTGGCTTCTCCGGCTCACTGTCCTGTATGAGTACGTGCTACTTGCGATGCTCCCTTGTCTTTGGCTAGCAGAACTTGCTGTCGATCCTTTCTTTACRCTGAGATCCGTCTTAAAAGTTCTGTTTCTATTGACAAAACACGATCAACAGCATGACATACTCCTTAACTTTCATGAACGGTTTGAAGGTATGGTAATATGGAAATAAGGGTATTTCTTTAGAAGAATCTCCTTGCAGCTTCTCAGGAAGCTTTCTCAAAGGGTAATATGAAGAGAAGGGTGGACAAGGATGGGGAAAATGGGTAAAATAAGTGGGCTGAGCTAACGGGAACCAACATGGAAATGGAGGAGGAAGAGACGGGACCTGTGACTCGCCTCGCGGCAGCGRTGCGGGTGCAAGGGGCCCTGCCACAGGCCAAGCCGGGCTCCCCCGGCAGCAAATCCACAGGTCCCTTCCCTCACGACGCCTCCTCCCCCGCCCAGTGCCCGKCCCTGCTGCGAGCCGCGCCCGCCGGGCCGCCGCGTTACCGCCTGGGCCGCCTCCCGCGGGGCACGGCGACCCGGGCCCACCTCGGGGATCCCCCCCCGGAGGCCGAGGGCACCG
>NW_028186356.1:1242319-1274028 GCF_003343005.1 Rhea americana | reverse complement strand
GGCTGCTGGAGGGCGGAATACCCCTCCGTTTTCTCTAAATACCTTTATTTAGACAAAGGTGGAGCGCTTGTGCAGACAGGACCGCAGCGCCTGCCGTGCCTCGGGAGGGAGACCCCGGGAGAGGGCAGGGCGCTCSGCCGGGGAGCCCCGGGAGATCGGGGGGGGTTATTGAGCCCCGTTCTTTGTGGGGGACCGCGAGGTACGCGGCCGCGCTGTGCGCCCGCCCCGTCTGCCCCCGAGATCAGCCGCTCCGCTCCTGCGGGACGGGTTAGGACAGACGATTTGAAGGAAAACTTGATATTATTTATCGTAAGACTCCAATCTTCGGGTAATTCGCTGCTTGAACAGTGTTGACAAATGGATTGCAAATGCTTATTTGAAAAGTATGCCATAAAAAAAAAAATCTGTGTGACAGGCATTTCTTTCGGCCAGACTTGGAAGGAGAGGTGTGCATCAGTGTTGAAGTATTTTACAGATGGAGTTTCTTTCTTCTTCCCTAGAAATTTCTGAATTTGTGTGGATTTGTAAATTTATCCTTCCCTCCCAAGTAAAAACTTCAGTGTAGCCATCTTCCTGTTACTGGTACTAAACATACTAATCTAATCTTGAAATGAACTGTCTTTTCTCAGTATCTTGAGGGGCAGAGAATCACAGGTCTCATCCCTGATAATTTCTTGGCTGAAAAAAACGTAACTATTAAACTTCCATAACCTCTAATTGTTGGACAAAGATACTGGGGCACATGCTGGTTTAGGCATCACAGTATTCAGGCTCTTTGTCTCAAGTTTCACCAATTGCTTACAAGTTTTATTAATTAAAGGCAGCATTATTGTGAAATAGTCACACTAGCTCTGTTCTGGTGYGAGCTGAAGTTCGCCATATTGCTGAAGAGCCACAGTCCGTACGCTGAATTACTTCCTATTCTGTATTGTCACGTACTTACATTGACGTTACACCAATGATGGCACTGAGAGTTGTAGGAGATTCCTGCTGCAGAGAGCAATTAAAAGTCAGTGGTGTATGGAGATCAAACAGGTATTGTTTTTCACTTTATGGACGTTGTTCTAAGGGGTAAGGCTTTTATTGCTTGTTGGTCACGATACTTTACTAAGGAAGGAAGAAGTCTTAGCTTTTCTTTAAGAAAGCACAATGCTCAGGGGAAAAAACAAGTTCTTTGACCTTTTGTGGCTTCTTTATTTCAGACTAAGGGGCAGGAGCAACATAAAGGGGCTCTGAAAGCCRTGATCCACCTATGGGATGAGTTCAGTGACACAGGCTTGGCTGACATTTGTTCGCATCCATTGAATTGTGCAGACAACTGTTTGCATGGCTGCACTGCATACTGAACCAGGAAACCAATCAGKATTTAGAAAACATCTTATTTTCTTTTGGTGATTTAAACTAGGATCAGTGTCCTGAAGTGGTTCTTGGCACAAGTCAGAAATTATGTAGGGAACAGGATGGGAAGTCTCCRTAACCCAGTATTGCCACTGAAGCCCCAGTATCAACCGTTTGCCTGGAGGAGCTGAAGACGACTGCCACTATGTGGTGGTGTTCTAGTGTGTTGGTTAGAGGGTGTGTTAGGAGAGCCATATGCTGCTTAATGCTGTGTTGAGAGTGCTAGGGAAGAATAATAACATACACAGTCCTAGGACTTGGCTGTCTCAGCAGCTTGAGGGGTCGATGACCAGCCTGGGTTTGAAAATGCAGGTGGAGAGTAATGCTGCTGCTGTGCTGCTTGCCCCCCTCCCCCACCCCAGTGGAAAAATCTTGTGCTGACCCTTAAGAAGGTGCTCATAAGAACTCATCCTCAAGTGAGGAGAAATCTTAAATTATTACATTCTAGAGCGTCAGCAAGGCTTTAATGCTAGAGCTATAAAACTTGAAATATAAACAATATAAATACAAAACTTTTTGAATTTGACATAAAAGCTCTTCAAACAGGAACTCTGAGCCTGTTAAGTAAATGAATCCAGAAAGTGAAACTAATTTAACAAAAAATGCTGTTTCACTTTTGTAGAAGTTTACCAGTTTGAACAGGACATAGACAAAAAAAAATGGATGTTGAACTTACATTAAATATTTTTAGATTTGGGGTTGTTAAACTGGTTTAGGGTTTCAGTTTGCTTTGAAGCATGCTTACATTATCAGTTTGAGTCCTAACATTCCTACACATTAGAATATTTTCCTACTCATAATCAAAAAAAGCATCTCTAACTTAAGATCAGCACAAGCTTTGTAAATGTTACAAAATCACTTAAAAAAATGTTACAAAAGCTGCTTATTCAGTCTTTGTGGTGTAGCAAATGCTGATATGTATATATTTTTTTCCAAATACAAATATTTTAATGTCTGTTGAGAAGAAAAGATTTTGACTCGTAGTTGAAAGAGAATGGTTTTTATTTATTCATCCATTATAATGKATGAATAAAATGTAAGTGGGGATAAGATCTACTGATTCCAAAAACTTGAAGAATAGAGGTCAGATTTTTGTGTTGAAAAGATATGTTGCAAAGTACCTATTGTGATTTTTAGAAGTGCTGAAACCCTGTTGTTACTTTATTTCGTTCCATGAAGGTATGCACCAGTCATGTTGCAACTGGTGCTTGCTGGGGAACTAACTGGTGAAACTAATGGAAAAAATAGTGATTTTCTTTTTTTGATTAACTAATGAGAAAAAAATGGCAGTGCATGGGGAGGCGGATGGTCAGGGGTGGGCTGGGGCAGTAATGACGTAATAGCCCTGGTTTAGCTTGGCATATCCTGGTTTAGATGTCCAGCTGATTTTAAATATGGGTGGAGGATGGACAGCAGCTGAGGTGGTCTGGCAGCTCCTAATTGCCAGAAAGTGGAGGCTCTGCACCTTGGACTTCCTCTGCAGGCTGATTCAGCATGCTAACCTACCAAAAAATGAAGAGCTGCTTGCAGGGTAACTAGTTGTGTCAGCTAAGAGAAAGACCTAATGAGTACTAGAGCTGGTGTGAGAGGTGGAATGGGATAGCAGAACCAGTTGCAAGGATCAGCAGAAGAGGACGAAATCTTCCCTCTGCCAGAAGTATCAGCCTTAGATTGACTCGACTTCTCAGAGAGCATCCTCATCTTGTGGAACKCTGACCTGTTAATGTTGCTGAAAAATACAGTCCTGTTTCTACCTGCTCTCGACAATGCAGTTGAGCCATCTTCATGCCAGCTTCTAGTGTTTGTCTTGCCTCTCTGTGAGGTGATTCAACTTGATGACCTATTGGAATGAGAACTTAATTTTTCCTTTCACAGAGTTTGTTTCTGTGGGGTCAGCGGTTTGAATCAGCTCCCTAATGGGTCAGATGAGCATTGGAAAAAGCAGGCGCATGGATCTCGGAGGCAGAGGAGCAGGATCACTCCTCTTGTCAGCGTCAGTGAGCTGTTAAACTGACTCAGCTTGAGTGTGCTTTATGKTTGTTTGGATCAATTCTTTACATTGACAGGACTTTAATAAATAATTTTAAAATTCAAAATACCTGATGAAATTTTCTTTTAGTRTGAAAGTTATACTACTTTCAGTTGCAGAGTTTTAAAATGATGTGAATATAACTGAATTCTGGCTTCCAAACCCAGCTTGAAATGTCTTCAAATAGGACACTGTTTAAGAAATGTGATCTACTCTTTCCTTATAAAGAAACAAAGATTAAGAACATGGAAAAAAGTTATTAAGCTATGCTGTTGTTTCAGGTTAATATGCGTCAGTGTGTAATAGCTGCCTCCTTAGGAATCAGTAGTCAAATTGGCATGATCGCTAGTGTGGTTGCAAATTGAGGTGTTTTAATAGGGAGGCCACACCTTTTGAATAATGTCTGGATACAAAATAAGGTCAAAATAAATTAAATTGAGGTTTCCTGCTGACTGATCTAAGTCATGATTAAAATTGGTGATTCAAATCAGTTTATCCTGTTGAACATTATTTTTTTCCCCCATTTGATCTTAACTTTAATTATCATATTTTTTCTATTAGGGCAGTTTTGTAGAATACATCACAGTATTCACAGTATCTGTTAATCTAATGTAGATCTGGAAATTCATTTTTCTGACTTCCTTGGTAAGGATATCAACTCCAAAGCAATTGGTTATGTTCACTTATTGTGTTCCCTTAGTTTTTCTAACAAGTTGTTGAAGATAATACTATTCCGAATTTTGGGTTTCTGATATTGGAAAAGCCTTTTTTTTCCTATCGTAATAGATACCTTTTATAGTTTTTTGTTTTTGKTTTTTTTTGGGAGTGTGTGGTAGGATATAGATCTTTGTGATTTTAAGACTTGGGGCTTACAATTATTTCTAGTACAGTACAGGAATTTTAGGGAAACAGTGGAGTTGTTGAAAAGTTGTTTCATTTTGAGCTTTCTCCTCACCAGAAGCCCCAGTCTGTGTTAATGTTTCACTGTTAATTTGCGCATGTCACAAATGGTGCATAAGAACATTTTCTTGCAGTCCTTAGCGTGTGACAGTATCTGATTTCATCTGAAATTGTACAGTAGGTTATGATTACTCTATAGACTCTTCCACTTTTGCTTAAAAAGTGCTGGGCTATTAGAACAAGTTGAGACAGATGCTGTACAGTGTCATGGAAATCAATAACCGATTGTTAGAAAATGTCCTGTTGAAGTGTGTGCTTCGGATGAGTCGGAACACCCACCTCTGTCTTACTGTTGTGGTCAAGCTTCCTAACGCTTGAAAATGCGAGTTCTCTTGGTAAAGTTCCCGTGAGTGTAATCCTGTATCCACCTGCACAAGAGTCCTGTCAGCTAAGGTTTTTCCTTTTGCCTAAAACTTCTGCCTGGTAGGCTTCCTCCCTTAGCCTCATCCATGCTCATCTTGTTCTTCTGATGACTCAGTCCTTTAGGTAGATGAATGTAGACACATTCATGTGTGGGGATGGCTACCTTGGGATATTGCTAGTGGTTCCTGATTCCAGTTTTCTGCTCTGCTCCAAGGTGAATGCAAACCAGTGCCGCTGTACAGTAAGCATGTTAAATTGGTGTGCAAGTTTGGCAAAAGCATGGTCAGGAGCCACTGACAGAAGCCACTTTTACCACCCTGCAGTGTGCTGTCTCTTTGTGTGACTTGGAGCCTTGAAAACTCTAGCAAACTCTCCTCTTCAGTGCCTCTGGCCAAGGCCTCTGCTCACCTTCGGTATGAGTGCTCAGGCTGGTGAGATAGTTAGTCCCTCTAAGCTGCTCTTACAGTCCTGGGATTTTTCCAGGGATTTTTAAGGTGCTGTTTTCTCTTGCTGGGAGTTACTGTTCCTATAGCAGGTGTGGCAGAAGAAAAAGTGTGAGAGCATCCCATCCTTTGGAAGCCTGTATGTTGGTACAAATTCACTTTGGGTGCACGTTCGCTTTGTTACACCTGCTATGGTATAATAACCCCTGACAGAGGTGTGGAGCAGGCAGGTGGCTGGAGATAGTGAGATCTCACCCCAGTGAGGTTCATCAACTGACATCTTTGTTCTGTGTTTCTCCCTGAATTGCGCTGCCTTTTTTTTTTTTTTTTTTTTTTTAAGTATCAGCTCTACTATTTTAGACATGTGAAAATTCTACCTATTCAAGAATACTTTTCATGAATATCTGTAATATTCAGGATGTCTGTAGGTTCAGGTTTATGGTACTGTGGCTTCACTGGTAAAACTAACTTAACAAGACTTCTTAAGAAATGGTGCAGTTTGTTTTCCCCTCGGATGTGCCACTGGAGGTTTGAGGAGCCATTTTGCAAACCAAATGGCTGAAAGACCCAGGTTAATATCTCCTGCACAGTCCTTTGTATCATCTGTCTCTCTGGTGAAGGTCTGCGAGTTGAAATTGCACTTGATATTTCTGTTCTGGAAAGACCAGAATTTTCTCATTTAGTAACCAAATTGGGGGGGGAACCCCTCATTTCCATTTGCTCTCCAAAAATGAGGTGTGTTATTTTGACATACAATGAAGAGGAGGGTAGGTAGGAGACTGTAAGCCCTTCCATTTAAATACCTGTTTAAGAAGAGAGAAATGTATGATCTTGAGTAAAAGATGTTCTTCGCCATTTTAACTAATTGTTTTCTCCAGGCTATCACTCAGCTTAGCTCACTGGAGAGCTTATTAAATGGCTGCCACGTTCTACTCTTAAGACTTCAACAGTGTAGGCATGGGTCTTACAGACTGATTCCTAAGCAGGTGAACTCCTCAACTAAAGTAATTTGAGCTGTAGGATGTAATAAGATAGTGTTTAAACCATATTTATTCAGAACTTCAGTTTTCTGTACAGGAGTCTTTGGCTATTATTCATGTAACTATATCAGCATTTTGGGRATAAATCTGTTAGTTATGAACAGGATATACATTACTACTTGCAAATCAGTAATTTACTTAGACCTTTAGTCTGATWAGTGAAATGTAGCTTTAGTGATGCTGAAGCTAGATATGGATCTACTTGTGAAGTAATTACGGATACTCTCCACCAGCTGCTCATTCTTCATTTTCTGTATTCKTACAGTGGTTTATGTCTCATATAGGTGATGCTGTTAATTTTTAAAGTTTAATTTATCAGTTAATATAGTAGTTTTCTGTACCCCAAATGTTGTTAAAATAAGCCACTGCAAATTTGAAGTTAATTTTGGTGTTTTCCTGTAGCAGAGTTCAAAAGGCCCAAGCACCTACTTGATGGTTTTGTTAGACTTACTGCTATCAATATAGGCAGAATCAAATTTTAGTTTTTAAGTGTTTTAGAAATAAGAGCTAACTGAGTAAATTTGAACAGAATATGTATGTGTGCTGTTGTCTTGTAGAGACTGCATGCAGATACTACAATTTCAAGATGTTTCATTATTAATTACATTAAGCAGCAAGAAAGATTTTAGTGCCTAAACTGTCATTCTGTAGATAGAAGTGAAACCATGTGTATGCAGCCAGTTTTRTTAAAGTGCTGCTTTAGAAGTTGTAGGAGAAAAGTAGAGAGAGAAAACTTGGTGCTTTACTTCTACAGCTTTCGCTTCTGGAGTATCATATTCCTGTCCAAGCATCTATAAAGCTTTGGAATAAGAAATGAAAATCTACCAGCATGCAAAAAAGAGTGTTGCTTTGAAGCATACCTATGCTTCAGCTAGTGAAGTAGCAGGTTCAAAAACTAAGTTGCACAAAACTGATGATGTCTCCAGAAGGCTGTTTCCATTAAGTAAATCTATCACAATATCGATTCAATTTTACTTTTTAACTTCATCATAAATTGTTGAAATATAGACATCGCAAAGTCCGGTCCATTTCTATTGTCAGAAGAGCAGTGTATTGTAGATTTGGTGGATACTTTTCTGTATCTGATACGTGTCTGTTAGGCTCATCACTTTCCAGTCCAGCAATGTCTGAAAGAGACCTGGCCTAGTTCACTTCTGTTTATATCTGTATCCATACACTAGAAAATGCATTTAATGTGGTCCTTTAGATAAGTTGTTGCTTAAATGCCACTAACCTTCTGGAAACACCTAGCYTACATGTTCTTCCTGAGACTCCTAAAAATACACATGAAACAAAAATGGTGAGAGATTCTCTTAGTGCCACCCAAGCTTGATGTTTCATTGCTTAGTCTGTTTTCCTTTTCACTTCACTGTGAAGTCCATATCCTTAATGTTTCTGRTGTAGTCTTTCCTTCAAGCTGCTTATTTGGAGCATAACAAATATGCTCAATGATGTATCCATACAGCAGGACTCCTTTGGTCATTTTCGTTCTTCCTAGTTGTTCTTGAGTTAGTTCGTGAATGTATTTGGTTCATTTGAACCCACAACAAACCTTCTGGGCAGGCCATTGCACACTAGTTTTCTCTTAAATTTCACTGTTTGTCTTCTCCCATGGCTCTATGCATAGAACAATTGGAGTGTGTCAACCTGTATATTGTATGTATTCTTGGGTACCGTTATCTTTTTGTAAGTAGCAGTTCTTTGTTCCCATGAATGCCCTTGAGGCCAAAAAAAAAGTTGCTTTGCACTCTCTGTAATTTGCTACTGCAGAAAACTGAAAGCCACTGAAGAATAAGGGTGTCCTTTTCACTGGAATTACTGTTATATTGACCTACTATAACTTCGGACTTCAGATCTAATGATACCAACGTAGCCATATAATCTCTAACTACTGCCAGGAAATCTTTACGAGCAAATGCCCCAAAAGCCATCTGTTCTACCCTGGCTAGAATCATGATTTCTAGCAGGCAAGGAAATAAGACTGAATAATTAAGAATTGTAGTAATTGTCTTGCARCAACTTCTTAATCATAGCATGCGATTTCACCTTACGTTTGATGCTAACAGGTGGTCACTGAAAGAGTTACTCCTCATCTCCTGCCACCCATCTTTCTCCTCCATGTGTCTAGCTTCAARCTCATGCTCTAGATTCTTTACAGCATGTCTAGCAGTTGTGAAAGCCTGAGATGGCTTACTGATAGGATGGAAAACTAGTGTTAGTTTTTTCTGAGATTGGTTTGCTGAACTAGCTCATGCTGCTGCTTCCCGATTGGACCTGACACAAGTGGCAGAAGCACATGAAGTGGTGGGAAGAGGTCAGACTGCTACTTTTGGCCGCAGCTGGCCATTAATTTAGATTAGATGTAATATGAAACTGCATCTAGCCAGAAATAGATGTCAGATTGGCAGAAAATGATGGCAGAGAATGATTGATGACAAAATGATTGACATATGAAATGTGGAGATGATAATTTACAAACCGGGACAGATTAAGTAGATCASATAGGCAAAAGTTAGAAGAAAGGAACAGACTTTACCTCTGTTCTCCTGGAACTTGCCTATAAAATCTGTGACTAAGAATAAGCTAGAACTTTTCAGAGATGTATCCACTCTGTTAAGTAGTCTGAAGTGAATTTATTGTTTCTGGAGGTAGTTAGGCTTTTAAATTTTCTGGTTTGGKGTTTGTTTCTTTTTCCTTCCATAGACTAGGATTGTACTGGACATACATTTTGGAGTTGGCAAAAAGTCATGGAGTCTAATGCTTTAAAGGCATTGCAATGTTTTAGCAGTGCTTTTAAGGCTGTGGAGGAGGTGATTGCATTAGCAGTATTTCAACTGCTGGGAGAGGCTGCTTGCTTTCTTGAGCAGTTGTGTCATCTGCACACCATTTGAGAATATTGAAAGCTGAACTTTGTTTTTTACAGCTTGCTTGTGAGATCTCTTCATGCCTTGGTATTGCTTTGTGTCCTCTCTCAATGATCAAGAATTTCGTTGTGTTAGGTTCCATTTTTAATACATATTGAAGCATTTAGTTATAGAATTATTGCGGTTGGAAGGGACCTCTGAAGATTTAGTCCAACCCCCTGGATCAAAGCACAGTTGACTGCAGCAGGTTACTCAGTGTGTCCAGTCAGGTTTTTAATATCTCCAAGGATGAAGACTGCACAACCTCTCTGAACAACATGTCCTTGCTTTTCACCACTCTTGCAGTAAAAATAAAATAAAATAAAAAAAAATCTTTATCTTCAGATGGTATTTCCAGTTTTGCAGTTTGTGCCCATTGCCTCTTGTCCTGTCACTGGGCACTGTGGAGGGAATTCTGGCTCAGTGTTCTTTGTGCCCCCTTTATTTATCAGGTATTTATACACATGGATAAGATCCACCGCAGAGCCTTCTCTTTTTGAGGCTAAGCAATCCCAGCTCTCAGCCTCTCTCCTCATGACAGATACTTCAATCCCTTAATCATTTTTTGGGGGGCTCTTTGCTGCAGCTGCTCCTCTTTGTCTGTGACTTTCTTGTCTTGGGGAGCCCAGAACTGGACACAGTACAGCTTTGCAGAAAAGGACCTGAGGGTCTGCCTGGACAACAAGTTGAGCACGGACCAGCACCGTGCCATTGTGACAAAGAAGGCCAGCAGCCTCCTGGCTACATTAGGAAGAGTGTTGCCAGCAGATCAAGGGAGGTGACCTGCTAGCAACGTTCCTCTTAAYGTGCCCAGGATTCAGTTTACCACCTTTGTCATAAGGGCACGTTGCTAGTTCATGTTCAGATTGTTATCCGTGAGGACCCTCAGGTCCTTTTCTGCAAAGCTGTTCTGCAGCCATTTGGCCCCTAGCCTATGCTGGTACATGGTCTTACTCCTCCCCAGGGTCAAGACTTTGCATTTCCCTTTGCATTTCATGAGGTTCCTCTCTCYCCATTTTTCTAGCCTGTTGAGGTCCCTCTGACTGGCAGCATACCCATCTGGTGCATCAGCTGCTCCTCCTGGTTTTGTATTGTCTGTGAACTTGCTGAGGGTGCACTCTCCCCAGTGTCCAGATCATTAGCAATAGGTGTTTGAAGAGTACTTGCCTCAGTATCGATACTAGGGTTACACCACTAATGGCTGACCTCCAGCTGGACTTTGTGCTGCTGAGCACCCTCTGAGCCCAGCAGTTCCTCCGCGTTCCAGTCCACATCACTGACCACTTACTTTGCTCTACTTCATCAAGATCAGAGGATGTTACAGGAGCCTGTGTTGAAAGCCTTGCTACAGTCAAGTGTTATCCACAGCTCTCCCCTTGTCCAACAAGCCAGTCATCTCATCACAGAAGGCTGTTAGGTAAATCCATGATGACTACAAACAATCACCTTCTTGTCTTTTATATGTTTGGAAATGGTATCCAGGATTAGTTGCTCCTTTACCTTCCCTGGGACTGAGGTGAGACTCTCTGGCCTGTAGCTTTCCGGATGCTCCTCCTTGCCTTTCTTGAACACAGGAGTGATTGCTTTYCTCCAGTCCTCTGGAACCTCTCCTGATCACCATGACCTTTTAAAGATAATTGAGAGAGGCCTTGCAGTGGCATTGGCCAGCTCCCTCAGCACTTGCTATTGCAAGTTCAAGATGAGTTATTAAGAYTGATCCCTCTCAGATACTGGAAGGTAACACCAGACAATTTGTATGTAATCAGTGTTTGAGGGAAAAAAATAGTGAAAATTGTTTCACCTTTTCCATTCTGAGAAGTGGTAAATGACAACAGAAGCTTCAGGGTGGGCTGAAACAACAGGCTCCAACAATTAGATAAATATGGACACACATATAAAAACATGTAAGGTATAGATAAAACCAAAGGATGCTGCATGGCTGTAGAGCTTGTGTATCAAGCATACTCTRTATAACTCATTGAGGATCTCAGCATAGGAACCTCAGTTTCCTGTGGGTTTCCAAATATTTCAGTTTCCAAAATAGTTTTTCTCAATTGAGGATCACCTTTATGCAAGGCTTCTACAGATCTTTCTGTGTGTGGGCAAGTCCTTAGCAATGGCTGAAAGGGAAGCTGAGCTTTTTGGTTTGGTTTCCCTGCCCCCTTGAGGGCTAAACCATTATACCATGCTGGATTCTGTTTGCTGGAACTCATGCTATCCTTAGTTCAGAGTGAGCTGCGTGTTACCTTTCCCTCAGCGCCTGTGTCCCATCTGCTGATGCTGTAAAGAAAGTAGAGTCGCAGCGATTTTTGCTTCTCCACAATTGCTCTTATGCTCTAGGTTACAGTCATTTGTCAGGACATGAGTATAATCATGCCATGGGCCTCTTCTCACCAACCATGCTGATTGCTGCAGTTTTTGCACTGCAGCTGCCTGATTCTCTGGGTGCACCTGACTTATAACCTCTCTTTTCTTCCTGCCCTTCCTTCTGACCTGAGGCTTTTCCCCAGAACTTTCCTTCCTGGRTGGGCTTGGGGCTCCTTGCCATAGTTGGCCAGCCAGAATTCACAGGTTGTCCTTGCAAAGCTGAGACTAACGCTGTTGATCTGTAAATGGTATGGGAGCAGAAACAGTTTTCCAAATGAGAATATCTTTGAAATGCCTTTTTCWCATCAAAAAAATAACTGAAGAGGAGGAAAGGAGAGCAGTTATTTAGCCTTAACAATAGTGTTAGCACTAGATTAGCGATAACCTGGCCATGAATAAATGCCGTGAATCTTGGAAGGAGGTTTTTGGCATCAAGAGTGTTCCCTTACATGGGAGATTTCTAATAATTATGCATTCTAATAGCCAGGCGGAAAAACTACTTTTAAGATGGCATTTGCAGGGTTTGCTTTTTATTAAATAATATGGTTTATCTCTCAAAATAGAATATTTAAAGGACTTCGTRAGTCACTAAATCCAGCTCTCTTTTCTATGACGGTAGAATCATTTATGGAATAATCTTTCATTGTAAAACATGGGGAWCTTTTTCTCTCCTCTTATCTTGACCTGCGTTCCTCTTTCCACCTTAGGGCAACGTGGTATTCAAGTCCCTCGATTTTTGAGAGAGCAGCCTGTATTTTAACGATGAGTCGTTATTTGAACCTTGCAGCTACCTGGACGGCGAGCACAGCGATACTGCTGTTCTACGTCAGTGCTGTAAAAGGGGACCTGGGCTTCCAGAGACCTTTGGTGAGGGTAGGGGTTTCCACAGCTTGCTTCTGGCTTCAGCCCGACCCCTTCACTGTCCAGGAGCATTTCTGCTTTACTCCTTTACTCTAGGGAAGCGCTTGCCTGCGGTGTTTCACTGTWCCTGGGTTGTTGCAGTTAGCATGAACAGTTTAGCATCGGTTATGTTTGTGCTACGACCTCTCTTCCGATGATACAGGCTCCTTTTGCTGTATTGGCTACATGCTGCATTTGAAATGGTCATTTCATTTGTAATTGTTCTGTGAGAGTTCTTAATGGAGACCTAGCCTTTAATTTAAAACTTCCTCAGATACTTCTTAATGATGTTTCTCTTCTTCTTATTTTTTCTTACACTGAACGTGTAGTATTACCTACTTTATTTCTRGCATTGTCTTACAGAAATATGCAGTTTGAATTTGTTAGTTTTCCCACTTGTGATTTTTGCAAAGAATATGCTAAGACTTTGCTATTTTACACTAATAATTGTCTTGCACATTACGTATTGTCCAGTTTTGCAAGTTTATCAGATAATCCAAAGTAACAAATTGATCTGGGATATTGCAGGCTGATTTTGATACTCAACTTTAGTTCAGTATATGCTAGTAATATTGTACACTGGAATTTGTTCAGATACTCTTTGAAAAGAAAGAATTTTTAAGCTGTAGTCATTAGTGAAGCTTCTTATGACATTGTGGCGTTTAATTTTGCAGAAACGTTTCTAGTGCTTACCCACTATATGAGTTTCAGTCTCCCAAATWATGTAAATATGGTTAGTCTTGGCTGTTGTACGCAGTACTGCCTTTTAGAGTGAACTTCTTAAAAAGATATCTATTGCAAGTCAGCAGTGATACTGCACATAAACTAAAAATAATTGGATATTAGTAGGTATGAGAAAAATCGACTGCAGCACCTCTACTTGAGAACAGTTTATAAGTTCTGTGATTTGGAGGTTTTTTTTTTTTTTTGGATGTGTGATTATTAGGAGAGGAAAACTTATATCTATCATATCTCTATTTACCCTTCAGGCAAACACTAAAGATGTGTTTTTACCTCTCTTATATACCAGTTTTTGCAGATATATTGTGAGTTTTTGTTTATACATTTCAGACTCTCTTAAAATGTTGATATGTAAATGAATTTTGATTAGTGATTCTTTGAAAATTGCTAAAATAAAAATTTTATAATTACATGGACTTTTTATTTATTTCAGTTTTTGCTTCTCTGTATAGGTGTCTTGGGTGAAAGTGGCTTGTCCAAGTGACTGCTTGGCCTTATGAAATGAAATCAAGGAGAAGGAAAATGCTTTAGAAAATCTTAGAATAGTAATACAAGTTCTTGAGTTTAAATTTACAATTTCTAAGTATAATACTGTGTTATAATTGTGAATATAACTCCAGATGTACAGATACTAACTTTCAGTAGGAGTACAATGTAGATACAGTATTATGCATAGACATAAGCATCTATTGTGAATGTGCAAATTGAGGTTTTCCAAATTCTTTCTTGGCCAGATGTAGGCAGGTTTTCATGAAGACAGCATTGTGTATTATGTAGTACAATATATCCATGATTCAAAACAGTATCTCAGTTTCCAAAACATGGCAGAGAGAGGGATACTGCAGCTCTCAAAAGTAAAAGTTCGGTCTTTTTAATGTTGAAAAAAATAGCTCTATTACATACATTCCTTAAAATATTTGAACATCTGCTTGAATTTTCAAAACAAATGAAGTTTGCGTGTTCAACATGAGTATCAGTCCAGGAGGTTAAAGACTGACGAAATTATAAGCAAGGGAAAGCAGAATTTTATGGAAGTTGTTCATTCTGATTATAACTGTAAGATTACCAAGCACGGTAGCCAGAGGGTATCTCTGTTACATAAAGGTTGTTGTGTAAGTGTGGGTTTCTTTCTGTACTGCAAAAAATATACTTGTTTTGTAGTCTGTGATTTGTATTTATTTGTGTTATAATAATATCTGGGAGAAAAGTCTGGCTTGCAAAATAATTTCTGCCTTTTCTTACAGTTGGGTTAAAGATCGAGATGAAATTGCTTTTTCCGTTTGTTCTTTGAGGAATCCTCGTGGTGGCATGTGGTCATCTTCTACATTTGTGTATCTTAGTTGAAATACAAACAGGGAATTTAGGTATTGAGTAGCACGCAGTTTCAAATACGAAGAGTAATTTTTCTTAAACTGTACTTCCACTGCCAGTGTAATCTGGCAGATATCTGGGTTGCAGGAAAGGGAATTTAGTGCATAGGTTAGTTTTTAACAGATCAGCTTTGATCTATGAGTATTGCTAGTTTTTGGTTTTGTACTGGCACAAAGGAAGGAGTGGAAATAAGCAGACAGAGATGGAGAGAAGGTAGCACTGCTTACTCTGGCAATAGCACCAATTAATGCCATACTCAGCTGATGGTGGAACTGTGATATTATTTTGGGAGTGAATGATTTGCTTTATTTTATACTTCCATGAACTCAATTACTGCATCTCAAAATGGGCAGTTCTTTCAATTATTCTCTCTGATACGGAGCAAGGGTATAGATATATGAAGGAGAAAATGGATGCTGTTTATCTTACATTGCTTTGGAGTTGCTATGGTGCTGTGTTAGTAAATATATTATTTGCAGTAGCTTGCTCATTTATAAGCTTTTTGTATCAGATGAATTATTGAATTCAGTTTGTTCAGATTCAACATAGAAAAAAAATAATTTCCTGTGTTTTCTTTTTTTAGCCTTCTGTTGAGTCTTCAAGCCCAGGTAAATATTTTTAATATTTCCTAAACTTGTGAAGGAAAAGGGCACCCTTGAAAATTTCTTCTTGCTAGTCTCTTCCAGACAGTAACCCAAGGATAAAATTTAATGGGTAAATTAGTGGCAATATTGGTTTAAGCAGTCGCCGCTTCCTTCTGGTCAGTACCAGCAGCAGTTTTTGTACAGCGAGGTACGCCGGGAGCACGGCAGCCGCGCGTGCTGGAACGCTGGCCTGCCTGCCGGCGCGCGGCGAGAGTGAGTGGGGGCCTGGGAGGGCCTGCTGCAGCCCGCGCTGGGGTCCCTGGCCCGCTCCCCACGCCTGCCCCTCGGTATTACAGCCGATACGGAGCCAAAAGATTAAGGCAGTTAAGGCACTGTGTGCTCTCAGTTATTAGTTGTGCCATTGCTTTTATACACAACAGCATCAAGARCAAAAGCAGCAAGAAGAAAACAAGGTTTTTTTCCTCATTGGATTACTAAAAATGAGGAGTTTTGTGACTTTTGTTTTAAAAGCTGCTTATTTTCTGATGTACCAGTATCCCAGTGTTACTGGGTATCTAGTAATTAGCTAAGTGTAAATTATTATTTTTTAAAAACTACTACTATACGTAGTGTTATTTATTTTCAAAGTTTTTGGCATCCTAGTAGTTGAACAACTTTCCAATAGTTACTTCAGCTGGACAGCTGTTGTCTCTTGGACTCTTTTTTTTTTTTCAAAGAAACAATCTTTAACACGTTACACTTCAACACTTAAAACTACAAAATATAGTTAATCCTTCCTCCCTCTTGCACCCTTAGCATTAATACGGTCTTCAGGCATTGGAAAATGAAATTTAAATTGTCCAAGGAGACACATGGASAAGTATTATCAGAGCTAGAATTAGAACTCAGGTGTTGATAAATTATATCAAAGTGCTGCATCTGCCAAATCGTTCATCCATTCATCTATTTTTTTGTTGTCACAAAATACAACCAGACTTTTCTACAAAGAACTGTGAAAAATGCATGGGGAAGAATAACTAAAGATTCTACATCATATAAAAAATGTGCRTAACTATGAAGCTTACTTGAAATTTAAATTTTGGAAGAGTTGTAAGGCTGTGTCTTTGTAGTTGTAAACAAGAACACTTGGAAAATATCAAAGAAACAACTGCCTAAGCTTGTATTTTTATGAGTATTTCTACTCTCAGTAGAACTCTGATTCAAACAGACTTCCAATAACATAGGAATTAAGTCTTCAACAACTGAACRTTTTACAAGCATTTAACTAGGGGCCCGATGTCCAGTTTTATAGTACTTTAAGAACTGACTGGCTAAGTCCTGGTTCTTTTCCCATGATCTCTTACCACCTAAACGACAGCTTTCACTGTCCTCTGAATAATATGATTAGTTTTCCCTAAGATAAGTGAATTAGSGATTTTGAAGATACTTTAATTTTTCAATATAATTTGAGTATTAAAATGTCACCAAAATAAAAAACTAAACTTTTTGAGGCCATGATCTAACTAAAAAAAATCTTTAAAATGTTTTCTATCAGGAGGTTCAGCAACATCTGATGACCATGAATTTGATCCATCAGCTGATATGCTGGTGCATGACTTTGATGATGAACGGACATTAGAAGAGGAGGAAATGATGGAAGGAGAAACAAACTTCAGTTCTGAAATAGAGGATCTTAACAGGGTAGGTAGCATTAAGTAGTCGTAAAACATAACCACAGCCCACARTCTTGCACAAAAACGTGCAGGTTTTTACCCCTCTATTTAGGACAAAACAAAAAAAAATGCCCCTAAAACACTAATAGGTAAATAATATAGATGGGAGAAGGGGCCAAGCTAAATCCACAATTTTGAAAAGCTGGGACAAGAAAACTGGTACATAAATATTTAATAATGTATAATTCTGTGCTTGTGTAGTTTCTTTATATTTACTGGTGCAAGACTTGCATTTTAGAGCTAATATAAGTTAAAGTGTGTTCTGACTAAACTTGTATGTTCCAGTGTTACTATTTTTAATAAACTTTTGCACTTGATTAGTGCATATAGATTTAAATTTAATAAAAATTCCATAATTTTACATTTCCTTTGTGTTTTTTATATAAACATTCATATAATACTTCAGTGAAGCAGATAGGAGTATCTTCATTTTTAAGGCAGAGGAAACAGAGTAACAGATTAAGTGGTTTTCTCAAAGCTGCATAGTAAGTTGTCAGCAGAGCTGGGATCAGAACTCCCAAGAGTTGATAGTAGTGATAATAATCTTAAAATGTGTATATTCTGAAATGACCACATATAAGATTTATTTGGTGTTTTGAGCCTCTGCTGTCACTTATGTCTGCTTTAAGTTACTCCTCTGTCAGGAATAATATTCTTAAAATTCAGAGTATGTTCATTATAATTTTCAAAATAGTTTAGATACTGTCTGTGACCTCATTGGCTGAAAAATCTTCCAGAACAGTTATTAATATTTTTCAAATGCATATTTGATGTACAAATCCTGTGCAGTGTAAGTGATTTTACCCCTATGGCTTTAAATTAATTTAATACATTTAATCTACATTTCAGATGTAAATGATAATTTCTTTCTGTTAATTTCAGGTCTGATATTAACCTGTAAATGTAAAGATAAATAAATTGTGAATCTAACCATGCTTCATCTCAATTAAATGGGAATGGAATTCCACATGTATGTCATACGGTTCTTAAGTCAAAAGTACATGTTTTTTTCCTCATATTTTGTAAAGAGTCAACATCTGATTATATATTTTATCACCACATTACAATGCTTTATTCATAATTGTATTTCAACATCAATTTATTCCCATATATCCTACTTGTAGGGACTGCAAGCTTATAATTTTTCCACATTTCGGATATTTTTGTAGTAAGGACAGTGAGCAGTATTATAACTTAAATTCAAATTGTTCTATTTGCTGTTCTTCTCTGGAGGTTTTTTTACATATTGGTACAGAATCTTACTGTCAAGTTATATGGCTATTGCAGGTAGACCTTTTGCTGTGCTTTGGATGCTTCCACACCCACAGGATCTTGCTAGAGACCTGTAGTACTTCTAGTTCATCAAGGCTTACTTTTTCTCTCTTTTCTTTCTTTTTTTTTTTTTTTCCAAATTATGCTCTTTCTTAGACATGGATGATAGACATCCTAAGCCTCAAAACTGTTGTCAAGACAAGTGCTATCCTGTCTTTGCTTTCCCTAGTCGTTTCCACATATTCCTTCAGATTTTCCCCTAGGCCGTGAATGTGCTGGATTTACTAGTTCAGCTCCTTCAGAGACAAAGTGGCAGTCAGGCTCTGCAAAGGAATTTTTGAACCTTAATGATTTAACTTCTGAGTGTCATAGAAATAGCACCTTCCTCTGAGGGTAAGGATCTCTTGTACTTGTTGGTTGAAAAATCTGATGAGTCTGTGATACATTAGTACTTGAGGTTTAGCAGTGCCCTGCATTCATGTATGGRTGTATGTGTATACATTTTTGTGTAAATGGCCATAGCTTGTCCCTCTTGAGACCTGAAGTCACCCTCTATGCTGCTACAGTAAGTAAAAACAAAAAAAAGGGGGGGAGGGGAAGAAAAGAAAGAAAGAAAAACAAAAAAAAACCAACAGTGCCCTGAGAGTGGAAGAGTAGTTGAAAAGAATCAGAATTATTGAACTTGGGACTTCTTAGTGATCTTTCTTGAAAGGTAAGAACTTTTAGGGGGCAGAAGAACTATCTGGARTGTGATGCAAGAGACCATGCTTGGTTATATCCAGGTGTCTGTATTCAGTAATGCTCTTTCCTTATGGATGAACATCCATACCGGATCTGACCCAAGTCCTGGTTAACCCAGTGTTCTTTCTCCAACAGCCCAGGAGAYAGAGTGATCAGRAAGATGATTTTTTTTTTCCCATGATGGGGCACATCTYTTGTATTCTGGGCATACTATAATGCKGCAGTTTTCCCAAATGCAGAAAACTGCATAATTTCTGATAGTGAGAAGCTGTATTCGCTCTCTCTCGGAAATAKTAAGTGGCCAGGCCCCAATAAGTTGCAGAAAGTCTTAGTTTCCTCCTACTCTTAGCCCAGCTGGCTATAAAAGGCATTAGCTGGAGGGAGTGTGATGTGGGGAATTTGATGACTATGGGGTCTAGCTCTTTAGCTCTGTGCTGCCCCATCTGTGGACAGAGTACTGCTGGGTGGTTTGTTTGCRCTGGCTTTTTGGATGCTTTTCGGATACGGTGAGCATTGTCAGGGAGCTACGCACGGTGCCTCCCTGCATGACTTAAATATTTTTAAGCCTTTGACTCCTCTCCTTTTTCCACTTGTTCCCCATAATCACTTGTTTTCTCCTTTTGGGCCCTTCTTTTCATGGAGGGCTCTTGGGTTTTCTTAGGAACATGCATCAATATCCTGTTCTCTTTAAAAGGGAGAACCAGTAGGAACAAAAGCCAATGTTAGGTGTTTGAGGAAGAGTGTAGAACAAGGGAATTATACAGTATTTCACCCAAATACTTGTCCAGCCTCCAGCAGGCTGCAGTTGAGGTGCACCTGGAACAGAYGTTGTTTGTCTTTAATACCTGTTCTTCCCTCCACCACCATGAATTTGTCCMATTGATTTTTAACCTGTGTAAACTTAGTGTCTGCAAGGCATATAGTAATGTTGCACAATTTAAGTTCRTTTAGTTTGAGAAGTATCTTTTTTAGACCTATTTTTGTTAATTTCAGTGGTTGCCCCTTAGCTCTTGAATTAGGTGAGTGTACAGTTATTCGTATTTACTTTCTCTGCTTATGATATAGTTCTGGGTTACGTCACCCCCCCTCACTCACCTCTTCTCCAGATGGAAGCAGCTTTCCTAGTTTTACAGTATCCTAAAACARTGCAAAACTCATCAGTTGATACCCATAGCATTTTGTCTTGGAGAGCTGCTGACACTTGGAGCTTTTTCAATTWTAATGGGATCTTCAAGTTAAGAGGCTCTGCCTCAGAAAAACATTCTAAATGCAATACTGTTTTTCAGCAACATGCTTATTACATTATTCTCACATACTTACAAATTGTAGTATTTTTCTAATTCTCAGTCTGTATCTGCAAAYGGAATAGTGGTGAGGAATGTTGAATGAAAATTCAAAATGTACTAGACTACATTTGCTTTGGTATCATGAATATGATTTTTCTGACAGCTATACTGTAGAGTTTTAATTAAGATCACAGTCCTGTCTGTTGTCAGTGTAAAATACAGATTCCCTGTCTCTGAGYGTTAATTCACAAAACAGTATGGTAAGGCTTAAGAAGTCAAGAGAGAAGGTGAGAAGATTTAGGCCCGCATGGTCTGCATCTACTGTATGTAGCTTACTGAAGACTAGCCCAGCAAGTGATTTAATGGTTTAGTTTTTTGAAATCAAAAACATAAATAGACAACAAATCTTGATAACYCCTGCAGTATACTTATTTTCACACACCACAACTAACAACATTTGCCTTTTGTAATTGATATTATTAGTGTGTTTCAAGAAAATAGAAATTCGTTGATCTGTGATGGCTAATTTGTAAARGAGTTCAATGAAGGAAGTGCAGGGTCTACAAACAACTACAAAATGTGATTATCAGTCAGGACTTAAATTACCTACTAAGAAGTAGTAGTGAGAATACACCTCTGATTAATAAGCAAAGGATTTTATTTTATGAGAGAGGTAATTTTAAAAAGTTCTCTGAAAGTTTCTGCTCTGAAAAATCTCTTTAGGGAAGCGATATACTGCCCCTGCAGACTATATACTGAGCTATTAAAAGTGATTAAGTAATTTGCAGACCTGGCAATTAATAGCTTGTATTAATAAWGTGAATGCATTTGGTAACAGTTCTGGAGCCAGCAAACTTGAGAACTCTCTGTATCATTTGAAATAGCCTTTCAGAGTGGACCAGCATTCTAAATATAAATATTTTTAAATGTGCACATATTTTAGTGGGTTTGATACTGCAAGCAACTGCGTTTGCTTTTGTAGACAACTAGCTTAAAAGCTTCTTGTTTTTCTTTTTAAGTGAGGAAATATGTATGTATCTGTAAACACTGCTGTCTTTACCTGAATATCGGGTGATCCTGAATATAAGGTGATCTCTCTCATACACATCTCTCATTTTTTGTTTCACTCAGAAAGCAGAGAGGCACAGAGATTGAAAAGTGCATATGATTTGTATCATGTATTTGTATCCTGGCCGGGATTATAGGACTGCACAGAATCAATCCTGTACAGCAACTCCCCCAAAACAAGATTTAACCRCGTGTTCAAACCCGATAGTACAAGTTCTGGTCCTTATTTTGCTGAACTTCTGGAGACAYTGTAAAAAGCACTGACTTGCATTAGGGCAAGTTACTGCCATGCAGCTAGCTTCACAGTACCTACAAAAACTGTCACCATCTTATCTATCGGTGTGAAGCAGTTGCTGCAGTCTCACATTTTGTGTGTTTCTTTTTCCATAAATATGTGCAAAATACTGTATTTTTTTCGTGCATTTTTTATGGGAGGAAAGAAAAAAGCATCAACTAACATTCCAAAAAGGAGAGTGGTTCACTCTATGTCTGTGCTGAAGATGTATGATGTCTGACCCACACATAATATTTGGCTGCCACAGTAATTCATTCACATCATTTCTACCACTCTCTTTCCCGTGGTCATCTTGGACCTAAGTGTGAAATGGGTTGTAGGCGGGATGGTTTATCTTGGTAGCCTTCAGTTTACTATGGTCTTTTCCCAGGGACTGACAGTGCCTCCAAAGCACATAACTAAAATGCAGGCATCCGTGTTACATGACTAGTTAGTTAACCGGTCACATCCTGGGAGCCTCCTGCAAATTTCTTCTTCTGTCGCTGGAGTGGATAGCACCTGCAGTTTGGTCACAGGATAAGTGTGTGCCGTGTCATGTCGTTTTATAGGCATGAATTCATCGTGTGACCGTAAAACGAGCATCTCCCTTATGTATATAACCAGATGTAACTTGTCACACTACAGTGCTTGTGTTTTGATCAAGCAGTAGTAGGCAAATACCAGGGGAGGGGGATGGGACAAACAGCCCTCTGGTGCCGTCTTAATGGGCTTTATGGCCCCTTTAAGAATGTGCTGGTATGCGAGGTTAGTAATAATTTTTAGAGGATGAGTAAATAAAAGTTTTGCTGTATTAAAAAAAAAAAAGTCTAAGACACCCCCCCCCACACCCCGGAACTTTTAATTCTGATCATCCATTCATGTTAGAGTGGACATTTGTAATATGCCTGATGATCATATATTTATTTTTGCTGGGTTATGTTTAAAGTGCACACTATAAACTGCAGAGCAGATATGTGATGTGAAATACTTTTCTTAAAATCTCAAAATTTGTTTGAATATTTCTCAGGAAAGTGATATGCCAATCCAGGAGCTCCTTAGCCTTTATGGCTATGATGGTACCATTCCACTGCAAGAWGATGATGATGATGAAGATGATGAAGAGGAAGAGGAGGAGGGAGATGATGATGATGATGTTGATAATGATGACAACAGCGGCTGTAGTGGAGAAAACAAAGTAAGTGTTTACACTAATTTGAAACTTACTTCTGTTCAACCATCCTGTACTAGACAGTTGTTCAAGGTGCCACATCACAGCAGAAATAATTCACAGTATATTTGATTTCAGATGCTTTGTGTACTGTCCTCTARTGTTTACTCTTAATTTTCCACCTGTATTTCTTTTAATTACTCTTAATTTCATCTGTATCATTCCATACTATTGCTGAAACAAATTAGAGCACCTCTATACAGACAGTATCATGAAAAAAGGGATGAAAATTGTGTTTCAGAAATATTGTTTGGCTTTGAAACTTAGTTTTTAAATACCTAAAAGCACCTTTATAAATATGTCCTAATACTTGTTYCAAGGTAAAAAGCTGATCTACTGATACTGAAATGGGGAAGTGAATAAAAAAAAGGTGTCTCTGTGAGTGCTGGAGGTTACTGCAGGTTTTCTTACTTTAAATTGTATTTTTACAAGCTAGCAGTAATTCTCTTGGTTGTTTTTAAATTGTTAATCAAATCTACTGATTCAAATACTTTTACAAAATGTACAGCTGTGACCTTGGCATCTTTAAAATTCTGTCCTGTTTGCTCTTAAARTAAATAGATCCAACATAATCTAAGGTAACATGAAGAATGCAAAACAAAAATCTAAGACAAACTGATCAATTTATTTGTGCACAGTGGTACTCCTGAAGTTTCATTTCCTTCTTATGTCCTTCTTAATTACTTCTTGTCATAACATCCACCTCAGTGTTCTCCAGATCAGTCACTTTTTTTTTTTTTTTTAAGACACTGCCTAACTTTTCTCTTAAATGGATAAAATCTCAGCATCTCTCACCACCAAGATGTTTGCAGCATGAGGAGTCATAGGAGATTAATAGTTGGTAGTATGCTGCAGAAGCAAATGTGTTCCTGCCCACCAGCAGCAACAGTTCACGATTTGGCACACTAAACTTAATGTTTTAGACTAATAGCAGACTTGGAACTGTGGCTGAATTGAAAGTACATGTTCACTTATTTTACYGCTGTTCTGATGAGACTGGAAAGAAAGGGAGGGAGAGACTGGCAGAAAGAAGGCCAACCTGTTAAAAMTCTGCCTCGGCATACACGAATGAGRGCTCTAGAAAGATGTACATGATCTGAGCAGAGAGGCAGTAAAATACATCTGTGTGGAGTAATATTATAAATCATTCATGCTTTCTCTGCAAGTGCAAATCTTTCTATATGCTTAGTTAGTGATACTGTACTTAGCTGTTTTCTATTTTTAATCTACTTTAAGCTGCGTATGTAATAATACTCTGGTTTGCTGTTAAAGGTACATATAAACATGTGCCTAATGCCTCTGTGTTAGAACTAGCAAGTATGAATGCTCACAACATATTCTTAAAACACACAAAAGATATTGACAGATTGCATAATAGAAATGTTTTTTAATGTTTAGCATTTTAATTTTCCTTGGTTCTGTTAATACCTATTATTGTGGTTTTTTTCTAATAAACTTTTCTAATTTTTGATCTTTTAGTGATTCAATGATATTTGCACTCAAGTCTATTGATAACACTATTCCTATGGGATCAAACYTCACCATTGACTTTTATTTTTTATGGAAGTTGCTTGAAAAAAGTGTACATAACTGATAATTACTATCCTCTTTATTGAAAATTTGTAAGAAAAGATTTAAAGAAAGGTAAACTTTTGTGACAAAGTTGCAAAAAATGTTTTTTGCAATTTTCTATTTTTTGTGGCATAGAATTGATTTTGATCTATTTCTGTCAAGAATAACTATTTCAGAGAAGAAAAAAACACCTAATTCCAATGTAGTCAAGAGCAGAAGTAGATTTTCTAATTCCTTGAATTCTCATATTAAACATTTTCAGAATAGGAAAGTAGCAGATCCTATATCCGACATTACACAATTGAGTCCATATCCTSAAGAGGATATGTCTGCCAATTCCATATCCTCAGAAAGAGTCCAAAAGATTAAAGTGGAGAAATCTTAAATATTTGAGGTTTTTCTGGACAAGCTGTTACTTCACAGAGCAAACCTCRCTAAACCTACATTCTCCCCCATTTTTTTTTCTTTTTAGAAGACAGCAGATTTTGGAAGATGTAGGAAAAATCCTCCTTTCTATGATGAAGAAAATTACCTGCTTCAAATAAATACAGCATTCCATTATTGACAGATTTTTGAATGCAAACTGAAAGGATATGCTTGACTGATGTAAAAACAAACTGTGGTATTTAGTTCTGCTTTGTATTTTTGACATATATTAGAGTCTGTTAAATTTGATATGCTTAAAATCCAGGTCAGAAAATAATATAATGCATTTAAACATTTGTTATGGCTTAGTCTGGACAGGCACAGCTTACTCAGTCACTTGAAGTTAGACACTGGATGTTTTGTTTTGGTAAGGTGACATTTGGGGAAGAAATGTTGCCAAAATAATATTTGTAACACAAAGGGTATAACTAGCCTCCTATTTACTTTTGCTTATTTAAGGAGGAGACTATAAAGGATTCATCTGGGCAGGAAGATGAGACACAGTCATCTAATGATGACCCAGCACCATCTGTTGCTTCTCAAGATCCACGGGAGATAATTCGCCCTCGTCGATGTAAATATTTTGATACAAGTATGTATGGTTTAGTACTAAGTCATCTCGATATAACTGACTTCTGTTTATTAACAGCTCTAATTAACATAATATTCTATTGCTGAAAATACACATCTAGATGCCTGCAGGCATTTATTGTTTTTTTCTTACCACTATTCTTGATTATCGTAACACTRAAAATAATAGGCAACAAAAAAATACTATTTTTAGCAGAATGCTAATCTTCTCACCAGATGAGGGACTCTGTAAGAGCACTAGGTATAATCTCTTCTTAAAACAAGGCATTGAATTTGTTTAATATTTTAAATTTCTACAGTTTTGAAAAAGAACAACCTCAAACTGTCTAAGTCCGATCATTAAATTACTCGTAGTGTTACAACAGTTAGTTTATGATCCAGCAAACTGATCCATGTGGATGTGCCCTTTCGCAAAATTTCCCTGCACGTGGGGCCAGGTGCTGTAAATGACTTCTGAGACTAATTTGCACAATGAGGAGCATGATCTTTTTAATAAACACTTTTCTGCGGAATCTGTAATTCATACATTGCTATACTATGCAATTCTTTAGTGTCTTTGGAACATTCAGTAGGTTTCCAGCAACACCTGGTTGTAGTATTATCTTTTCATCTTAGTTTCAGCTGCCAATTCCCACCAGGGACACAGGTAAAAATACTTGCTGGTAGGAAATGCACTGTTCCAACTAGATAGTTGTCATAATAGCTGCACAGTGTGTGGTTAKCATGACAAAACCAGATGACATCGGTTTGTGTCCTCCCTGAAAGAAGTTGAGAGTCCTAGTGAATGAGAAAATAAAAAAATTGCTAGAAATAAAAATCCTTTTTCTTCAAGATCATTAATAAAAAAAGAAAAGCATTGAAATCTGAAAAAGGCCAATAGATTGTTAAAGCTGAACTARTGAAGGTGGAGATACCCATGAAGAAAATTTACTTGAAAAATTCCACATTTGCTGCTGTTGCCAGCATCGTGGACTGATTCTCTCCTTCGTTTTGTTTAAAAATTGGTTTTGCAGCCATTTGAAACTGTTGATCTAGTTATGTAGCTGTCCYGTTAGACAACACTCATTTCTGCGGCATTCTTACTTAACCAAATCTGAAACTTTTAGTATTGTGCTATCAGCAGAGCCATTCGCACAACAGATACTTCAGCTTCATTGGGTACAACTGATTGTTGCTGATGTTTGAATTCCTACTATTCTCTGTTTTAACAAGTGAAAATAAAGGAAAAAGTTTCTTATAATACTTTCCACTTGATACTTATCAGCCATAACACTGCAGAGATAAAGTTTTCTAATCTGTAGTTTATGTTAATGCAGAAATGCCAARGAACCTCAGCATGCAGCTGTGCAGGGGGTTGCACCAAGATATTTGCAAATAAATTAACTCTATTTTTTAAACTTCTGTGTAATGCAAGTGTATTGCATAGCTTTTTTTATGATGTTCAGCTGTGTACCGTATATGATATAATGTACAGATCTTTAGATTGTCATATGCTATACACAAACCTGACACTGTTGTTGCTTTCAGTACCTTGTGAAAAGAAACTACTCCTTATCATAAAAATCCTAACATTTGATCTTAAATAATATACTTGAAATMCTGCTGTGTATCTCAGCTGTACATCCAAGCCTACTAAATCCCCAAAAGACTGAGAAAGCAATACATGGAGATTGCTCACATGTCGCGCTGTAGTGTGCCTTGTGTGGCAAGGGAGGAAGCAGCAGTGACTGAGTTAGGAGCTCATTGAAGATGATGTTGAAATTGCAACTAATTTAGATTTCAGTCTGAACATCCACAAAAAATATTTTCAGACAATACTGAATAAAATTGAGTGTGGATCATAGCTGCTTCAAAGCTAGATGAGAGGAAAAGAAAGTTTTATTAGGAAGTATTAAAATTGATAGTGTATTCATTTGTGTCTTAACCTTTCATATCCTGATCTGCATCATAAGCAGTTCTAGATAAGAATGCTGGAAGGGTCTTTTTTTATTTTAAATAGTCAACACTGAGACATTTAGTACTGGTCTGTAGTGTTAAATAAGATGTCTCAGAAGCAAAGCGAGGCTGCTGAATGCCAGCGGGCCAAGAAGCCCAGCCTGTGTCCTCCTGCGGCTGTGGCGGGTGCTCTTGGGACTTGCAGGGACCTCAYGGTCTGCATCGCTCAGCCCAGCTCTGCTGGAGGCTGCCACTGGCCTGGGTGGACTCCATCATAACTTCCTCCRTGTAAATGTTTAAATGTTTTATTGTAGACAGTGAAATAGAAGAGGAATCTGAAGATGATGAGGATTATATTCCATCAGAAGACTGGAAAAAGGTAAATATTAAGGGCTGCTAAAAAAGTTTTGTGAATAATGAGATGATCTGTTACATAGTAATTTTCAGCTCTGTATATTACCAAATTTCTCATCTTTTCTACCACAAAAATTAAGAGCTTTGATAGTAATAAGTGTTAAAAACTTCTCTAAATAGTCAGAAAACATTCCCGTATTGTTTCTGTTTACTGTTTGTTTAGATTTCAAACAGTGAAAATCTTAAARGATAAAAAAAGATGTGGTCATACTGCCTTTCTCTAACAACAWCAAAAAACAAAACAAAACAAAACAAAACAAAACACAGCTGTGGTTGCTTTACCTTTTACTTCTCTTATTTCAAAACAGGAAATCATGGTGGGCTCTATGTTTCAAGCTGAAATTCCTGTTGGTGTATGCAAATACAAAGAGAATGAAAAAGGTGAGATTTAACACTACTATCATTATCAGAATGATTGATTTYACCTGCTAAGGGAGAAAAATTAAAGATTTATTTGACTGATGATCATGTGTCTTACAAAATAAAACAGCTCCTTCAAGTGGAAGATAGAACCGTGATCTCAAACTGTAGTTCATCCTGCGCTTTACCATTAAGAGYTTGAGGCTTGGAAAGGGAAAGAAGGATTTTATTTCCAGACTGCTGAACCTTTATTGAACCCTTGTATTCTGATTTACACAGGGTTTTTGTGTAATTATATTAATCTTTTCACGTGGTATATTTTGTTGTAATAAAGAAATTATGTTGCTGGAATTGAATTAACATATTGAAAGGAGAAAAATGGCTGGAACAGGTTTGATTTTCATGCTTAATAATGTATTAAATAACTTACTATTCTGCTTTCAGGTATTTCCCAGGAACTTTTTGTTTTCCCTGCAACCAGAGCCTTTAGCTGTATGTTGTCAATATTACCAAGGCAAGAAAGGCAGCCTGATTCATACCCAGCTCTGTGCGTGAGAGAACCAAATTTCCCTGCAGATTCAGCTGCTTGCTCAGAATTAGTTTACACTGCAATCAGTTTGAGATTGCTGCTTTTGTGAATTTATATAAGTTAGTTTTAAACTAGCCAGCAGAAAACACTGTTTCTTCCTGGAATTTGAGTAAATACTGAAACAGTGGCGGTTGTCTTGAATTAAACTCCAGGTTGTTGTGGCTACACTGTAGCTGCTTGTAGCTAGAAACTGTCTAAAGAGAGTCAATCCTGCTTTTGACTTACAGCAAGCCCACACTGAAACGGACAGATTCTGCCAGCTAGAGTAAACTCTGGACTTGCTAGACAGAGMGGTTGAAAAGAAGGTAATTTAAAACTATGAGAAGTCTGGAGAAGCCATTAAAAATGAACCTGGAGTTCCCAGGAAATTCATTTACCTAGCTCATTCCCTTAAATCACATTTAAACTTTGCATTAAGTCATTTGAAAGTGTTTGTTGGGTGCAGAATGCAAAGCCTTTTATACCAAGCTGACTTAGTTCACTGTTCACATTAACAGATACGGATTCCTTTGCACCTGCTCTACATGCCAAAATTCCTTCTGTTCTTCCTTTTGGATTCTAGGAGACACATTTTAACATTATTTCCAGGGATTGAAGAGATCTGTGGCTCACTTTGACTACTGTGAATAACATTGAGAATTCTAATGTTTCATCTGAATGTTGATTTTATTTTTATTTTTGTATTTAGCCAGAAAAGTTCATGGAGAAAGAAAAAAGTTCTTTGTCTTTCAGAAACTTTCTCCATGCTAGAACTGTGTCTTTGGTTTGGTTTGTTTGTTTTTTGACTGAGTAGAGCTCAAGACTAGAAAACAAAGATAAAAAGAAATCAGATTTCTGTAAAGATCAATTACATTTTAAAACAAAATCTTATAGAGCAATCAATGATTAGTAATTTGGCTGTAAAGCCCACCAGTAAACTGTATCTGTTCTAGAAAAAAAATAAAAAAGAGCGAATTACAAAATGTCTGCTTTTTAGCTGTGAAGTTGTTCTTTATATGCTTTCCTGCTACCATCTAAAAATAGAGCTTGAACTATGCATTCAGTAAATTGTACTTTACTGATCAGTCACCTGCTCTTACTGGTATTTGCTTTGCTCTAAATGGCTTCTAGCCTCCAACAATAAAAAAGATATAGCTGTTTTATGCATTGCAGTAACCTACATAAAACAGTTTTTTGTAGTCTTGCATGCAGCTCTTTGTGCCTGTGACGTAGGTTTTCTATTCTACAAAGTGTTGAGGAGGAAAGTTAAATTTTCACTAGTCATTCTAGGGCTTATCTAGCTTTATATCCCAATAGGATTGTACATATTCTGCCACTTTCTTTCATTTTGCTATGTTTGGGATGAAATTTTTGACAGGATTCCATTTGGAATATTAGTGAAACTTAGAATAGGAAAATAAATGCTTGAGACTGTGTATATAGTATTTTTTCCCCCACCTTTGTTGTTCTCTAAGAAGGCTACTCCTCTTGGGTCCACTTACATAAGCAAAGATGCAAAAATACTAGAACTCTTAAGAGTAATTGCTTTGCTTTTCAGAGTGCTCTTGAAAATCAAAAGATCTCTGAAAACTGAAAGATGCTGAGGCCACTTCCGGATTTATTAGCCTTTATTAGCCACTTGTCATTCATGAACCTTACAGTGTGCTTTGCTTGCATCATTAAGAATGGCTTAGAATCTACTAGCTGTTATCTCCCGAAAAGAAACGTCGTTTCTACTGGAGTTCATATCTCAACATTCCTAAAATCTTTGTATTAAATGGAGAACTAAATATCACATTAGGACTAGCCTTTCAAGGTGCACGGAATTGTTAGAAGCTGTTTTCAAAGTATGTGTGCTTTGTGAAATGAACCTGTCTTTCTTTGCAAAACACTTAATCATTTTCCTTAACAGCTTCTTTTTTTTTTTTTTTTATTATGGTCCACTTCCATGTTAAAAATGTATGTTTTTCAAGTTAAGATACACTTAGCAGCTGTTTTGAGCTTTCCATCTGCATGAAATGCTCCTGTATCTTCTGTACCTCTGCTTACCCTGTTTTACAAATGTTTGTTCCTTGTCTCTCGGTGGCGAAGAGTCGGAGAAGCTCACCAAGCTAATAGAATCAATGTGCACATTACTGCCAGTCTGGTTTTTGTAAGATCATCTTTCGTTGAAGAGTGCCATTAGCAAGGTCTAGATTCTGATTCTATTTTTATTTTTAATAACCTGAATAATTTTACCTTATTTTATCATACTGATACTTTAAATTTGCAGGGCTATAGGCTATTCAGAAAATACAGGAGATAGTTCAGAGGATATACCATTTATCCATGTTCTTCCCATTAATTTCAGTTTACTAAAGCGTCCTTGGTCTGAAAACTAGCTCAGAAGTTCTGGAAAAAAACARCAGCAATTTGGTAGTGTTAAAATTTGATGATCTTTACCTGAATGATTTTGTTTCAGAGGGATATCTTGGAAGTAGCGGGAAAGTCTTAGCAAGCAAAGCTTCCTTTCAGGAGCCAGACTTCACAAGRTCTAGCATCACAAGATCATCTTCCCTGGAGAAATAGTGGACCTAGTTGCTTTTGCAAGCCGTGTTAGCTGAGACTTTTGTATTTAGTGGTCTGGACACCTGGAGGGGAGTTTTAGCACTRTTTTGGAGACATGCTCTTTGTTTTTATCTGAATGATCCTAAAGGTCTTCTGAGAAAACAGCGTAATTGGTTTCTCTTCTGAATTAGCTTTCCATGTCTGCTGGCTGCCATCAGCAAAGCTGCCTCGATGTGATGCTTAGGGACAGGAGTGCTAGGTAGATAGGTCGGGACTGTTTCAAGTGGTTGTGCTACCTCRTGATTTTAGTGGTTTCAGGAGCAGGACAGAGAAGATGGAGTTTCTGGAGTTTCATAAATGAGCCCTCAAATCTAGAGCACTGATTATGCCAGCCGTGTCGTGATAACCATGGTAAWACAAGGCAGAGCATCCTAGTCGTTTGGATCATCGCGTACACGGGAATATTTTTGGCCCATCCTTGTGTGTGTTCTAAATGTTCATGCTCTAATGGTCTTCTGGGGTTTAAGAGAGGGAATAAACTTTTCTATTGTTGTTTTAGCTTTCCTTTTTGTTTTTTTGGTTTTTCTTTTTTTTT
>NW_028186356.1:1220568-1242291 GCF_003343005.1 Rhea americana | reverse complement strand
TTTGGCCTTTGGTTAATTCAGTGTATGAAAATGATGACCAGTTGCTGTGGAATCCTGACTTCTTACCAGAAGATAAAGTGATTGAGTTCCTAAATGAAGCATCAAGGCGTACGGGTGATGAGAAAGGCCTGGATGCCATTCCTGAAGGATCACATATTAAAGACAATGAACAGGTATATAAGAGTAACTAGGATTTGTAGTACAGTCTTACAGAGTGGTTTGTACCTTTATTCTGTTTTACTCTCTGGCCTTAAAATTGAGTTTGAAACAACTTTAATCTTCTGTATGGAAATAGAATTGTGATGTTTTTTTCCTGTCACCAAATACAAAACTTGAAGAATCTAACTGTTATTAACTTGAGCTTAACATTGCTTTATGCAATAATTCATAATTCTATATATAAATAACTGTGCATAAATCAGTTATTACTTTTTTATAGGTTTTATGAATACCTACTTATTTTTCTCTATACAACCCCCCACATTTTACAAATGTATGCAGTGAATAAAAATATTATATTACTTCAGTTGTGTATGTATATATCGTTATGTAACTAGAGATTTGGAAATGGAAACAGAAGAGATGGSTCTTTGCTCTGTCTTAAATTGTAATACATTCATTCAAAGAGTTTATTTTTTATCTCTTTTTGAATAGCTTTTAGTGATTTACTAATTATTCTGTGGTATAACATAAACTGAGTGGTACTTAGAACGTTAAATGTAAGTCTTCTGTCTTTTCAGGCATTGTATGAGTTGGTTAAGTGCAATTTTGATACTGAAGAATCATTACGAAGATTGAGATTTAATGTAAAAGCAGCTAGAGGTGAGGATACGCTAAACATTAAATTTATACTGTTGAACTTTCATTTTATTTGTCACACAGGTATTGGGCTTTGCAGTCAGGCAGAGATACTTTATTAGAGCAGGATTGCATATAAGCGTTATATATCAGTGYCCACTTCAATGCAACCTTTAGTGAATCTCTTAACATTCCCTGAGAGAGAGAATTAAGATTAGCAGAGGTAGTATAAACAGGTACATGCCCAAATACAGCAAGATCAGTTTGTTCTTCTACTACTTCAATCCTTACTCATTTGTGACCTTAAGAATCCATGAGGCCAAATTATGTCAAGTTCTTAGAACTGTGGCTGAAAGTTACTAGGAGTCTGTTTTGGCTTCAGTGCGGCCACGATTTCCCACCCAAGAGTGTGAGAGTAAAGTTTCACATTGTGCAAACCAGAATTAATAGTCTGTTGTTGCTGGCCTTGTCAGCAATAAGGGGAAGATCTCWTTCCCCTCCGTTTTCACCTGCTTCTTCCAAATGCCAGCAAGCAGTGTGAGCCCACAGAATGAACTCCTTCGTGCTCTGTCCTGGGTTGAAGGATACCTACTTCCTATGGTTCTGGAGGCAGAATGGGTCATCTCAGGCGAGACCAGGTTTTGCAGCCCTTCTTCCCTCTTCCTCTTGCCTAGTTCTTTTTCCATGGGGCAGGGCTGTTGTTACAAACTGTTTACAACAGCCCCTACCCACAAGGTATTCAGGCCAGCCAAAGCTCCCACCTACTCGCTAGATGGGAGAATTTTCTTTTTTGTACTAGTAAATTAAATTTCTGGAGGAGGTTCCCATTTAGTCAGCAGATGGCGTAAGAAGCTTAAATAGCATGTTTGTTTTGYGTCACTTAAGATTTATTGTCTGCCTGCTTTTGTCTTAATTGTATTCTTTATTGCATTTTCTTGCTTTAGAAGAATTATCTGTTTGGACAGAAGAAGAATGTAGGAACTTTGAACAAGGGCTGAAAGTCTATGGCAAGGATTTTCATGTGATTCAGGCAAACAAGGTAAACACTGAATTTCTTATATTTACTTCTCTTTTTTATTAAAAAAAAAGAAATGCATTGTAAATAAATTCGTATGTACAATTTCATCCACAAATCACTATTTTTACTATTTTTAATTTATCCTATATATATACCCAAGTCGGTTTGTCAAAGTCCAGAATCTGCTGTAAGTGTGACTGTGAAGTCTAGGTTCAGGGAAGTGCAAAAATCTTGCTGTGCACAGACATACAGGAAGATCTGCATCCCTAGACTTACATTGTTATAATGGACTTGAATATTGCTCCTGAAGTGTTTGTTTATAGCACCTCAAGATCTCTTCAGGGTTCTTGAAAATGCAGTTAAACTTTGCATTTTGATTTCTGGGCCTCTGAAACTCTCTAATTTCCAGTATTCCCTCTATTGTCTAAAGAAGTATTGATTTTGAGTTTCACAGATTTTGATTTAAATAAAGCTTTTTGCCAAAAATGTATTTGAATTCCTCAAAGTTGTGTGGTGTGTATTTCCTAGGTACGAACAAGATCAGTTGGTGAGTGTGTTGCGTTTTATTACATGTGGAAGAAATCAGAGAGGTATGACTTCTTTGCGCAGCAGACCCGATTTGGAAAGAAGAAATACAATCTTCATCCCGGTGTAACGTAAGATGTGTTTTATTTTCGTATGCTTTTGCATGTTGGATCTAAAGCTTTATTTTGTACTGCTCTCATACAAAATGGAATGACAACCTAGTGACCCAATTTGCAGCAGGACAACAGCCAACGTATGCTACGATTCTTGAATCCCCCTCCTTCAGCTGATTTTTTTTCTCAGTCCTTTTATCATTCTTTTTTCTTCTGTGTTACTCCTTTTTTTAAAAAATATTTTTTTCTTTAAGCATTTTAGAACCATGTGTTGACCACAGAAGTGAAATTGCAAGTTGACATTAAGGGTTGCCATCTGTGGCTTCTCTGACACGTAGATTATTACAGAGAGTCATCTAGAGCTTACGGATTTTCTTAACAGTTGTCAGGGACTATCTCYCTCCCCTCCCCTCCTCCCATCTGTTTTTTCCCCTCCATTTTACCCATATTAGTAGAGATGTTGGGTTAATGACTTAAAATATTCTCTGTTTTTTCAACAGTTGTTTGCACATTGTGTTCAAAAGTTGTATGTGAAGAAATGCCATTAAGCATTGTACTTATCTATTCTTGAAAACTGTTGCAGACAGACTTAGGAATTTAGAATGCAACATCAGGTTGAGAGTAATTGTGTGTGTGAGGACATGCTGTTTCTGGTGTTAATCCAAAATAATACTATACATAGAAGCACTTTACTAACCAGCTTTGTTTGTTTAAATCTTTCTTAAGGGATTTATTATGTGTAAGTGACCTAAAATGTAGGACTGTAATAGAATTCAGATATAAAAATACATCTTATGTTGAACTATAAAGTTTTTCACTCATTCAGAACTTTCCTCCTTTCAAGGTTGTATGTGCACAAACATTATTTACTTGAATAGCGTGTAACCACTGCTTCAAAGAATKGCAAGAGCTTAATATGAGCCTCCCTTAGATCATCATCCTGAAAACACTCTCCACAAAGAACATCACAGCATGATGACGTTTCTGCTTGTGCACAGTCTTTTGGGACTTAACATAAGCACAAGCTGAATTTATTTAAGCTGACTGCAGTGGTTGGTCAACAAATACGTAGTTGCTGTGGACAAACCATACAGGGACCAGTTAACATAAGATACTAAAGTTGTTAAGATAAGTATGTGTGTGTTTCATAGAGATACCAAAATGTGGTGGGCATACATGAAATATATCAGTAAATATTTTGAACAAATTAAACCAATCCTTTAAACAGCAAAGACAATAATACTGAATGTGGCATTTCTGTTGTTTAGAGATTATATGGACCGTCTCTTAGATGAAAGTGAAAGTGCTGCTTCCAGTAGAGCTCCATCCCCTCCTCCTACAACTTCCAACAGCAGCACCAGCCAGTCTGAGAGGGAAGACAGCTCAACCAGCAACAGTAATCAGAATGGTGAGTAAATGCCCTCTCACTCCTGAAGAGTTGTCAAATCATTGCAGCAGCTTTGCAGGTGGCAAACTAAAAGAGAAGTTTGGCTTTGCCTCTCTAAAAACAATTCAATTTCAGTTTTAAATATTCTCTAGGGGAATAGCAGCTGTAAGTTGAAAAGCTTAGAAAAAAAGTTTGCACTTAGCCRATGGCCATGTATTGAAGATAAATCTTCCTTGTAAAATGTAATTAATCTGTTTCAGTCTTTCCTGTGSTAACAAACAGAGGTGTGTAGCGCCAACTTTGTGAGGAGTTCCAAGCAGGATGTTTAAAACAACTGTCTGATAGGATAAGCACAGTGTTTCTGTGCAGCACACTAGTGCTGCTCTGGTGCTTGTCTCAGAAAGACAGCTATTCTTAGAGACTTGGGACATTGAAGGGTAGTTAGGAATGAGAAGAGGAAAGCCAGGGCCTGATCAGTCCGGAAGGAAGAACAAGGACAGCTATTCTGAAGGAGCTGAAGTAAAAGTACTGTCAAGAGGAGAGAAGAGCTTGGGGGGGGGCTGAACTAGAATGTGAAAACAGAGTTGGTAGCTAAGGGAATTTGAGTGAAGTACTGCCCAAATGAGGACAGTGTACCTGCAGCTTGTAGTGTGGTTGGATTCTGTAACAGTTTCTGGGCTGCTGTTGCTTACAAGGGCTTCCATAGACACTATTGTGATATGCACATTTGTATGAAAATAAATAACTTATTCATCACACAGTAAGGATACTAAGACCAGTATTGGCTTTTTAGTTCAATGGGACTAGTTAAACTTCAGTTTCATTGATGTACTACAAATTGCTTATGGTTCTGTTATTGCTTATGGTCTTGTTCTTACTGTGTATTTCTGTAATGCAGGGGTGTCCACTAATGGGCCAGGTGAGATACCAAATAAAGATGAAGCAAAAATTGAAGGATTGCATGTAAATGGACCTATCAGTGGTAAGAAAACACCTCACACAGATCAGGACACAAATGGGTATGAGACAGAAAACCTTTCTGTTGACCCTAAAGTTGCTCATTCAACTTCAAGAAATGAAAATGATTTTGAAGAAAAAAATGAAAGACCTCTAAAGAGAAGAAGAATTAACAGCAATGGAAAAGAGAGTCCTGGTTCTTCAGAGTTCTTCCAAGAAGCAAACTCACATGGGAAGCTTGAAGAACTAGAAACTTTGGATGACTGAATAATAGGAGCTGATTTTATTCCTTGGAGTAAATTTTGGGTGTCTAAAATTTTCAGGGTTGATGGGTTACCTTACAAAATCCAGTTCCATAAAACAATCTGTTGAGATTTTTCTAATACCTTTTAGTTGGCTCTTAAGATCTGATTATTTGTTTTTCAGTGCTGAAAACCAATAGGAGGATGTTCTGTTTCTCAGAGCTGTCAACATCACTAGTTCTGGCAATATTAAGGCTCTTAAAAATACTTGAGAAACAAATCAGTGAATTTGTGCAAAAAAACTCCCAGCCTAATATATTGAAGAAACTTCTATTTATATACACTATTTAAGCATTGTACAACTGAACAAAGCATCCTATTTGAATTAGTTAGCTGCTTCAAATTTCAATTTTTTGCGGAAAGTTAAAATGAAGTACAGAATTCCAAAACATACATCAGAATAGACATAAAGGCTTTTATTCATTTTAAGTGGAAAAGTGATACCCCATTGTTAAGGAACCCTTATGAATCCTGAAAGTTATGAGCACAACTATTTTTATATATAGAAGTTTTAAAACGTAAATAAACCAAGTCAGGTTTGTATATGTAAAATTGTTGACATCAATGATGTCTTTCCATATTCTTATCTGGGCTAAAGAAATACATTCTGTATTTTTCCAGATTTCTTTGTAGCCTTTGAAAGATTTTTACAGTACTTATGTCTTGATTGAACTGTCCTTTCTTAAAACAAAAGCTTGTATAATTTTCTTAACTTGTACAGTTGGTAAACTTTTATGAGAGAATTGATATCCTGAGTCTAATGTCAGCTTCATTTTATTTTGCTAAAGTCTTTTCTAAAAAAGAAACCCAAACCAAACCAAACCAATTAAAAAAAAAAATGCATATTATTCACCACCATGCTATTTTCTCCTCAGAAAACAGTAAACTATTAACATCAAGAATGGTTAGAAGTCATATTTTGAAAAATCTGAATTCATATTTCTGTTTTATGGCAAATAGTGATGCTTAGAATTTGTTAAGCGTGATGCTTGCATTGCACAAATTTTCTTGCTTTCATTATACATTTTCTCATTTTATTTTTTGAGCTCAGATAAAATTTATGTTAGCCAAATGTTTAAATTTACTAAATGGATGTGCAACTGGTTATCTGGTGCCTGATGTAGAATTTCTGGAAACTAATGGACCTTGCCTGAATGAGTATTTCAGTGGGAGCAGAAACATCACATATAAATATTTGGTATAGCATGCAATATATATATATATATATAGACACACACAAACACATACATACACTATATATATATATATGTGTGTGTGTGTGTATATTTATGTGCATGTGTGTATATATACACACACTCAAGTATATATACATGCAGGTATGTAAGAGGTGGTAGTAGTTATGTGTAACTGTTTTAAGATAAAGTCCTAGAAACTAAAACTTTTTATGAATGGGGATGAGGTGAGTTTGTGCTCACCTTTCCACTACCCTGATTCAAAAGCTTTTGAAGTAGGGGGATTACACCCATAAAGTAGAAGGATTTTAATTTTGATGTTTTATAACTTCTGTTTTATAAGCCACAGCTACATATGCTACTATATTAAAAATAGGGAAAAAATGTTTTCTCTATATAATTTATAAACTTAGCTCCTCCTTCTGTGGCTTACAAGTGTACTGTTAATTTTCAGTTGGTTATTTTTACTTAAATAATTTTAAAGTTTACATGAGTCTTCAGGATTCTGGTTTTAAATATATGATCGTATGGTTTGAAACTTGATTAAAAAAATGCTAAGGTTTTTTTTTTTCCTTTATTTTTTCTAACTACATATACTTGGACTTTACAGTCATTAATGAGCCAAATTCTCCAGATCTTCAGCATATTTAGTTATTGGAGTGTATTAACCTACTGTTCCCAGAAATGGTTTGAATGATCTGTTTTAACTGGTTCTGCTGACTTGAGGGAGTGAACATCTAGTGAGAGTTGAATAGCAATTCAAGTGGAGAGGCACAGAAGTAAGACTTGTTAATCCATGGCCTGTATTAATCTTGTTGAGTGATTGCTTTAGGAAGAGGTCACCGTTAAAAATTAAATCTGGTTTTTAATATCCAAAGTATCACAGCCTTATATCAAAGATGGTCAGTATAGCGCTTCGGAATGAGGGTAGTGCAGTGCTTCTAAGAATCTTTGCAGCTAGAGTCCTGTTTTCAGTTTTATTTTATGCGTTTTTGTTTGCAAGTTGGAAATACTTCCAAAAAAAATATAGGAACGTTTATAAGTAAGTAAGTAAGTAAACTGTCTCAGGCTTGTGTGTAAAATACAGCACTGTGTATATTTTCAGGAATGTTGCTTTGTTTTTTTAATCTTACCTTTTTTTTTTGGTGATACCTAGAAGAGACCTGACATTCCATAATCAACCAGTATATAATGCTCAGCTAGACTTTTAAGAATATTTAATTATAATTTACATTTCATTTATGCAGGATGTTTTATACAATACTTGGTTCATGTTCTTCAAAATACAGCCACTATAACTTGATAAGTCATTGCACTACTAGAACTATTTAAAAATCTAGAAATATATTAAATTTGATTTTGTTTTAAAAAGCATTCAGTACAGTTTGGAGCCCAGGAATGTTTGAACTTGCTTCCAAACTGCATTGAGAAAGGCAGCAGCTTGCATGTAACATGTATATTTTTCAAGCACTATCATGATGTGTCCAGCTGGATCAGGTGTCCTGTTTTCATGAAGTGCTTTAGGAGTGCAGCCTGAATTGAAAACGCAGTTCAACAGAAAAATCTTTGTTGGGCTTTATAAAGGATTTAAAGTGATATTAAAAGAAATTACAAATTAGTTTTTATACATTTTTTTCCACGCATAGTAATTTTGCACTGTTAGTAATTCCCTCTTACCCCCCATCCCCTGTCTGCAATTCTGAAAAAGCTTATTAAAATATTTTTTTAAACATTGTCTGCATAAAAAATTACTGAGTTTTTTTTTCTTTTACTGAGCCTCTGAGTATTCTTCCTTACACGTGATCAGAAAAAACTATCCTGTTGTGAGAGGATAACTCTGCTACTGCTCTGAAGAACTGAAAAAACAAACAGACTTTCACAACTGAACTCAGTTCTTCGAACTGTTTCTCTCACGCCTGTAAAATACATGCAAAACTTTGCATAAGGAAACTACTTTCCACGCTGCTGTCCCGGAGGGCACGAGAGGCCGGGGGCACGGCCGAGCCGGGCCTTCAAGAACCCACTAAATTCAGGCTAGCTGGGGAAAAGGGGACCGACTGTAGCTAAGCGTCGTTTCTGCCTTAGGAGATTTCCCTCTGCCCTTCTGCAAAGAACAACCAGAGCCGAAAACCTGCCGGCGCTCTGCCGCCCCGCTCCTCCGGCTGCGCCCGATCGGGTGCTATCGCGAGGACGCTGCAACGCGGTCTGGTTAGTCCGGTAGCTCGGTCGTCTTCAGCCCTTCTCGCTCTTGCCACTCGAGGGCAACGCGCAGCCGCACCGTGCTGGCAGAATCGAATGCGGCAGACGAGGAAAACGTCCATCTGTTTATTTGAAGCCAGTACAAAAATACATAGGCACAGAAAATTCTTTTTGCTATCGTTATTGACTTGCATATAAAGCCTGCCATACATTCAAATAAAAAGGTCACCCTCTTAATCACTAAAATGATAATTTTGTAAATAGAGTCTATATAGAAAAAAATTTAAGTAGATTAATATCATAGAAAATACTGCTGTATGAACTCWGTTTACTCTCCCAGTGTATACAGTATCATCCAGACCGTGGCACTAAAGCGTGCACATTTACAAACAAAATAAGCTTTAAAAATATTTTCCCATTTGGACAGTAAATCTAACCAGTAGATTTAAAATAAAAACCCAAAGCTCTCGACACAACCACCATCCTGACTGCAAATGCCTCAGCACAGCAATGTAACACGCAGCCACGATAAAAAAGCCTTCAGAAGACTGTGGTCAGGCACGTGACACGATTACRCTGGCTCGGCTAAAAGCCTTGGTATTTGGTCCAGCACTGCACCAAGTTCAACCYGCTCCCGCGGGCCGCCGGGGCAGGAGGGAGGCCCGGGGCTGCCGGGGCCGGCGAGCCGGGACGCTGCTCCCGGCTGCTGCTTAGACGGAGCCTGAATCCCCGGGGAAGAGCAGCGCAGGCGCTCCCCGACACGGGCAATGAAGTAGCTCTCCCGCTCCTGCTCAGCGCAGCCCAGTTATAACCTGTCCCTACAGACAGAGCTTCTCTGCAGCTGAGTTATGTCCAGGCTTTGGAGGAAACTTAGGCATCTACAGGAAGACTAAAAATTCTCAGCTCCTTTCTCTAAGTCTGCAACACGAGTCGGGGCTGCCTGGCTGATCCTCGGTCTTGGCAAAGACGACAGCAGGAAGCACTAGCTTAGCAGCCCTCCGCTTGCATCAGTGCTACCGGATGCATACCAGAAATCCCTCAGCTAAACCCATTTAGCATCAGATCGCTCCCGAAACACATGGCCAGATCTTTGCTTTTACAGGCAGTGATGCCAAGAAGGGGAAAAAAATCCCAAGATGCAAGTTTACAGCCAGCTCAACCCCCGAAGTCTTAAGCATATGGAGGTAAAACCCGGCCCGAGGGATCCTCCTCTGCTGCAGGAGTGTCGTGGGATCAGAAAACACGCTCCTCCGCGCGGGCGGGCCGCGGGGCCGGCCCGGGGCACCCAGCGGTTCAGCGTGAGCTTGGCGAGCCGAAAGGCCCCGAGCGCCGCGACGCCGGAGCAGCCAGCGGCCCGCAGATTCGCCCCAGCTCTTCGCCGCTGCGTTACCTTTTTGCACAGTTACATGTGAAGTTACGTATAAAGCGCTCCAATAAATACAGCTTGTCTAAAGACAGCAATTACTTTTTTAGCAAATACCTTCCAAAAGCAAATTATATTATCTATGGAAGCCTTTTTCCTAGTGACTAAAAGGAAACTTAAAAAAAAAAAAACACAAATATATAGGTTTAANAAATTATATTATCTATGGAAGCCTTTTTCCTAGTGACTAAAAAAAAAAAAAAAAAAAAAAAAAAACACAAATATATAGGTTTAACCAAAAAGAACACTTTTTCCAAAATTATATAAAAAAAATGCTTTTCTTAAACTGAAAGACAATCCCAGGGAGAGACCTAGAAAGAAGTGCTGCGCAAGGCAGTTATAAAAATCAGTCAATACTGCCTGCCACACTAAAAATYGCATTCCTTTACCAGATCCACGGGAAACCTTACTGCAACGGAAACAACCTGCAGGACAGGATTTGGACGGAGCTGAAGCGCGGGGCCGCGGCAGCCCAGGCTGGGCGCGCTCGGCGCTGCAGCGAGGCGGCAGGCGCCACGGGCTGTGCACACCGCGGCTGACTCACCGGCCGCGAACGCCGCCGGCACTAAGCACCGACTTGCTCAAAACGACAAAAAAAAAACGAGCGTGGAGTTTTTGTCTCTCTCCTGGGCGCGTACAGAGCACAGCAGAGCCGGAAGGGAACTGCAGGGAAAGGAAACACGGCAGAGAAGGCGGCCCGGGATCCGCGCCGGCGGCCGGAGGGAGCCGCAGGGACGCGGCGGGCGGCAGCGCCGGGGTGGCTTTGCGCCGTGCCGCGGCAGCGCCGGGGTGGCTTTGCGCCGTGCCGGAGCGAGGGCTGCTCCGCGCAGCCCCCGCCGCCCTCCTCCGGCACGGCGCCGGGCGCCCGCCCTTCCCTCCGCAGGAGGGTGAGGGCCGGGACAAACCACCGAACGAAGCTAATTCCAGAATTAGCTGCCCGGGGCCTTGCRGCTGCTCGGATGCAGGCTACGCTGCAGCTGAATGCGTGTCACAGATTCTCGTAAAGAGAAAATACATAGCCAGGGATGTTCGTGGCACAGCCCTCTCAAAATTGACACAATCCTCCGAAATTCAAATGTTSACACCGTCCGTGCAAGTCTCTACAGCCAAATTTCAGCATAATTAAATACCCAAGAATTCCTCATAATCAGACTTAATTAGATGTGTTCTTAAATGCATCTCTTCAACAATTTTTAAAGGCAGCAATCTAGATTGTGCAAATTACGAGTACCACCATTACTCTGTAGCAGACACCCCGAATTTCTTACTCTATTCTGCCAGTGATCAGCTGAGCAAAAAGAGTTTGCTTTCCAGAAAAGCATTTCCCTGGTCACACAGAGCTTTTTCCTTTAATGTCCATCTTGATGCCTGCTTCAGACGGCTTGTTCATTTGCTCTTCTGTAAAAGTGATATAGGAATACACCAGGCTTCCAGCAATACTGCAAAACACATTTTTAGGTAAAAGAATGAGCTGATGCACACAAACATCAAAACTCAGCAGTTATTAAAAGACACCATTCTACATATTGCAATACATTTACAACCAGTATTCCTTTCTGTATTTAACTATATAAACCTACCATCAAGAGCCTGGTGAAGATGCTGGTCCGAAACAAGGCTTTTGCACCAGCTTGCTTACTAAACCCCAGTACAGGCCTGCCAGACCCTACTGATAGCCAGAGAGTCGCAAAACACTGGTTGCCAAAGAGAAGTCAAAAACACAGGAAAACCAAACGGGCAGCTGCAAGTTTCAATTTGCTAGGAAATTTTCGCCTACGTTTTCCCCCTGTGTGTTTTGTCTAATTCACACCCAAATGCTGAATATTCTGCCTTCACACTATGTTACCGGATGTGCTCCATCACTAAAATAATCCTGCTGAAGAACATGGGAAGAATAAGGAAACTTTTCAAAACAGAAATACACGTCAATACGGAAAGGAGACGTTCCTAAAAACTGTACTGAAATAAAAAATAACAGCAATAATAAAAAGGATTTTCTTTTACCACCTTCAATTATATRGTTCAAATACACAACTTGGAAAACAGCCTAAGTTTGCTGCTGTGACATGCCTGCATACTCTCCCGCCTTTAAAACAACACCAACTCTCTCTGGAAGCTTCAGGTAATTTGAGCTGCAACCACAGAGCCTGAGCGGAGCTAAAAGCAGCGCGGATTCACTGGTGTCCGGGAAAGGCAGCTCAGCGCCGGTCGGCACCGCGCGCAGCAGCCGCCAGCGGGACGCGGGCGAGCGCAGCGGCGCTCCGGGGAGCGTCTCGGGAGAAGCGACGCCGAAAAAGCGCCGTCGTTCACAGCGCAGAAGCYCGGCTGCTTCCGCGCCAGCGCCGCAGAAACCAGAAGCAGCCTTCGTCCCGCACGCGGGCTCCGGGCAGGAAGCAATTCTGCTTTTCACGGTCTCAAAACACTCCCACAGAACAGGAATTTACTGCCTAGGAATTTTCTGTTTTACTCCCCACACCCATTTTCTACTTTCCTAAAAATAAACAAACRAAAAACTCCCCAGAATCASCTAAAACATACTGAACRGCAAGTCTGCAAAACTAAAACGTCTCAGCTCAAAGCTGCAACCTCCTTAGCGYGCAAGCTTGTGCAYGCACGAACCGGCAGATGCACCTTCCTCAGCGGGTCGTTGCCACACGTGGGTAACTGCAGAGCAGCACTCGCTCCGCCTCAACTTTGCTGCTGTTCCTTCTACCATGGTTAATTAAAAATTGCAACTCCACTCGAAAAATCTAATTCCGTAGTTTTTTTGAAAGGAGCATTTTAACCACTCAAATCATTTCAGTTTCACAGCAATCTTCACCTGTAAATCATAAAGAGTAACTGCAAACACTTGAGATTCTTACCTGATATTTAGACCAATGAAGTTTGTCCATGTAAAAATATAGTCTCCTCCAAAAAACATCCCAATATAGGTTATTAAAATATTCTGAAACAGAACAAGATTTTAGGTACAGAAGCGTAAGTTTCCATGTTTTCTGCGCTGACTCCAGCGAAGAGAGGCCAAACCCTCCCGGAAGAGGCAGCTGACACGCGGCAGGGAAGCACCTCCGCGCTGCGGAGGACGGCGATGCCGGGAACGCCGGGGTCCGAGCCGGCTTCGCTCCCGGCACCCCCTCTCYGCCCCCCTCCTTTTTTTCGATCTGCTCACGCGCCGGCGGCTAAAGCACCTGGGTAACGAGAGGCACGCGTRACCACCGCAGCACGCGCCTCGGCAGGGCCTTCGGGGCAGGGAGCACCGCTTACCTTAATGCAGCCAACTATTGTAGTTGTAAGAGCAGAGTTATACTGAGTGCAAAGAACCGTGGAGTACATCAAAATAAACCTGCAAGAGAAAGACGCGACAGTCAGGCTTCAAGACACGTTTATTACAACRCAACTAGTCTTTTAACCTCCTGCTCTCTTTTCTAGAGTGTTTTTCRCATCAATACTTTTTCAGGAAACCTGCACTGAAGCAGTGGAAGAAATAAATTCCACCTACAAGAGCTTCCAGAAACGGCCCCCCTATCAGTGCTGAAGGCTCCTTTTCCCCTCCCAGGGCCGCTGAGGCCATCAAGACGTTTTTGCTTCCAGGACAGCGCGCGCSCCGCTCAGCTGCGGTCCCGCTGGCGCTCACCACCGCTCCGCGGAGCAGGGCTCGGAGCCGCCCGGCAGGCGAGAGCCGCGGCAGCACCTCCAGGCTGCGTCTTCAGACAGCCCCGAGGCAGAAATTTCTCTGCAGCAGGAGTTAACGGTTCTTGCCAGCACAAAAATTAACCTTATTAGTGCTCTTAGTCAAGCTGTTCAGAAAAGTTAGCGAGTGGGAAAAGGGAGATGACCCTTTTGCACAGGGGCAGGGCAGGGCAGGGCAGGGCAGACAGCCTGCGGGGGCGAGCAACGAGGAGCAAATCCTTACCCCATTATACACGACAGCGTAAACTGCACGACGAAGAGCGCGTCCGCCCAGCCTTGGTACTCCATCGCCTGTAACGAGCACAGCCGGCCTCAGAGGCGAGCGAAACGCAGGAGCCCACGGCCGAGAGAGGAACCCAGCCGCGAAGGGCACCTTCACAGCCACGTCCACCCACGTCAGCATCCCCTCCTGGCCCACGGCCCAGCCCAGCACCCCAGCAGAGATCAAAACCCTCCCGGAAAAAGCGTGGAGTAAAGTCCAAGGAGTCCATACAGGCGAGCGGAGGTGGGAAAGGCTTTTCCTAGACAGCTACAGGCCAGCATCACCCTTCTGGGAACCCCTACTCAACAGCTTCGGTAAGGCTGCAGTAAGACCACCGTTTAGAAGGTCGGCGGTGTTTTCATGAACCAGAACCATACGCAGCCCTGAGCGACTCGTGGAAGCTGGCTCCCAGAGCGTCCTAGTTTTCCAGCTACGTCAAAGCTCAGAGCAACACGACTGAAACAGAGGTAGACCCTGAGAGGGCCCTGAAGCTAACCTGGCTGTAACTCATGGAGCTCTGAACACTTAAGGAGGACTCTAGAAGTTCACTGATGTTCTACAGGTTAAGCTTTTTGGGAGGTGTGGAATAACACCCRGTAGAGCACAGCTGTTGACAAAACACCTCACTGCTTCTCAGCCCAAGCAAAGCAGCAGAGACGCTTGTGCTTGCTCGTGGGATTTGAGGTCCACACATTCTGGACGACTACCAGGGATGACACACGGGAGAGATCCCTGCAGCAGATGCATCAGGCTGGCTGGTCAAAACTCCCCCTACGTCACTAGGAAAGTTTCAAGGACAAGAGGTGTTTTAGGTGTTTTGGTTTCCCCCTGCTGCGACGAGGCTGCCGCGCCGGTGGGACACACGCGCCACGGCTCAGCTCACCGGGAGCACCGGGGCTACGCCGGCAGGAGCTAGGTGAGACTCCAGAGCGAGCACTGCCCAGCCAGGTCAGGAACTCCCCACCAACTTGCTGGGGAACAGCATCAGCGAACAGYAACACACATCACGTTCACGGGGAAGTTAACTCCTAGGGACGATGCTGTACGCACTAGAAATGAAGCCTGAAGTTCACCTTAGGTGTCTTTTCGTTGCTGATGGTGGGTGTGGGTTTTTTTGAGGGGGGGAGTGGGGGCCTTAAACTGGTGCTTAAGCTCGCCTAGGCGCGCCTGCCCCGTCCCACCTCTCCGGGCCGCCGGCGCCCTCCGCCCGGCTGAGCTGGGTCTGCTCGGCACCGACGCTCGGCCTGGCTCGCTCCCGTTAGCCGAGCGGCCCGGCAGCGGGCCGCAGCCTGCCCCGCCAGCCCGGCGCTGCTCAGCGCCCGCTCGCGGCTGCCTAGCGCGGGAGCTTCCCCTTTCAGGGCGATCAGCGCACATCCCCCTTCCCACACGGGAAAGGGGGGCTAGATCCRAGGGCAAATTTCTTTGAATCTGAGTTTTTCTATTAGCGTTGCAGCTAACAGAAGTTTTTTCTGAATTTTTGGAAGTGCACGGCGCGGGCTGCAGCGCCTGGCCCGGGGAGCAAACCCGCGCAAAGCGGAGGCCGAGCCGGGGCCGCGGCCCCTGCGCAGCAGGGTTTCCAGCCCGAGAGGGAACGCGAGCCCCGAGGGACCGGCCTGCAGGCCCTTTACTCCCTTCCACGGCCACAGCTGTTACTACTTTGCTTGCACTCGTCAGCACAGTCATTTCTGCCTCCTGTAAAGCGACGCCTGGCAAGCCATCGTTACCAGCGATGCTTGTTAATGAACTACTAGATCCAACAGATTCATCAGCTCCAGCAGCAGGGAAGCTTTTCCAACGCAAAAACAACATTATCCCCACGCTCTTCAATCTTGTCTGACAGCTGCCCCTGCACAAAAACGCAGCGTCTCCCGCCTCTCCCTCCAGGACCRGCTGCCACCCCCTCCCCAGAGACCAGGATTTTTGCTCTCTGGCCTCGTTCTGTTAATCCAGGGAAGTGTTTCCAACACACACAGTGTGGTAACACGCGCTGCCAGAGACAGTTCAGCTACACACGTTTCAAAAGACTGTTTTTCATAAYGCTGCAAGTGTTGAATTTCCTGGTAGTAAGTTCAACAGACACATCTTTGTTTGCTTTCAACTGCCAGGAGCTTGTTCAGAGGCGRGAGGAGAAGAAAAAGAAAAGTTTATTCAGAAAAAAAATGGTAAGAGGAGATTTCTGTAYGGGCTGAACAGAGGCGCCACAGTGCAGCACAGAGCAACATTCTGCTCCTCGTCYACCAGTTCCTGTTTATAAATGAACACATTATCCCCAAATATATTCCAGCTGAGCTGCCCTCCATGGAGAGCGGGGGCCTAGACTATCTTCTTAACCTACCCTTGCTTCTYGTCACGTAATCACAGCTCATTATAGCAGCGGCTGACCAGGACTCGTTGTCTTGACACTAAGCTCCTAACGGGGAAGGAGCTGTTGGCACCGGAGCACCGCGGAGCACAAGCCCTCCCCGGCCAACGCTCCAGGCATCACCCTGCACAGCCTGGGCSCGGGGTCTGCTGCTGCGACCGGCGCCCACAGCAGCTACCTGCGTCGCTCTGGGCGGGCCACACGCAGCACTTCGATTTCAACACCTCGTTGTTAACGGGCCAAAGAGCTTCGCTTTCCCAGAGAAGCCAGTTTGTGCAGGTACGRAACGTGAATGCTCTTTCTGGTCAGCAGAAAAAAAAAAATATAACTGCACAAAAGCTAGCTGCAAGAACTCTTGCAAGTTTTGAGTGTACCAAACTACAGATAATCAGATATGCTGATGAGACTGTCTGGGGAAAACAGTAGTTTTTAGAGCAATTCAGCATAAGCAAAAGGAAAAAAAAAAAACAAAAAGATGTCTGGAGAGACTCGTTTGTTCCAGAAGTATGAGCTTTTGCTTTAAAAAGATACTTAAATTTATTCCTCTCACACTTCTCCATTCCTCAAACATTACRAAAAAATGCTTTAATGAAGCAATTCTGTGGATGTAAAATAAGCAGAACTTGCATTAACTTTTTATTCCAATTTCACTTACGCAGTTTTCTCCTGTTCACACAAAACCTGTCCTCAGATCATCCTTTGCCCTAAACTGATCCAGCAGATGTTATCTAGTATTTATTTACAAGTCGAGGATAATGAACTATTTATCAGTTTCACCTTTTTTACACAACAGCAAATACTCACRATGTAAGTTACAGAAGGGTATGTGTGGCTGTACGCTAAAACAAACAGTAAAGTGTTCTTCTAAGCAATACAGAATCATACATTTTGCCCAAAAGGTATTGTACCCCTGAAGATTTTGCTTCCGGGGAGCAGATTCCTACCTTTTGCGCATCTCCAGTGAAATAGGCAATGATCAAGGTGGGAAGTATCATGAACAGTGCATTGTAATATAGCAGACCGTATCTTCCCAGCTCCTAGAAAGGGGAAACATCTGTGTTATTTAAGTTGGCTCCAAACAGAACATAGAACCTTATTCATATTGCTACTGAAGACCAGGTCTTATGAGCTAAATCCATGCAGGCTTTGCAGAGACAGAAGAGTTAGAGTTTTATAACGTGTGAGACCATTTCTACAGTGCTTTAAAACATTCGACCAAGTTCTGCTCCAGAGGCTTTTTGGAAACTGCATTACTTTTAGGAGAAAGTAACTAGGGACTTGTTAGCAAAGACACACAGTAAAATTTCACAGGACCAAGATGACAATTTGGTCAGGAATTTAGAGACAAAAACCAAATATTATCTGCTGATACTAGTGTTTCTAGCAGATACTTTCCACTGGCCAATAGTGCAAACAGAGCCAAATAATCCGGGTACACAAGCTGCGACCACCCCCCAGTTCCGAGGGCTTCCCCGCACTGGGGGGAGYGACGCAGGACTTCCCTACGCCCACAGCCAGGACGTTTGGGCAGCCTCTGGASAGGCTCCGCAATGCCAAACGCGGCTTTCCCAGGAGGGCGTGGGGGGAAACAACACCTACAGCAAGCTTCAAAGCGCTGGATTTCCCCTCACAGCTTGTCTGTGAGATAAGACCAGASGTCAGACGAGGTCAGCAAGCTCCAAGCACTACCATTAACCAAAACGCAGCTCCTTGGCTGTCACAGCGGAGCGCAGCCGTCCCCAGGGGCTCGCGCCGGCCAYGGCCAGCGCTGTTTGGCAATAGTGACACCAAGAACAGCAGAGCAATATCAGCAAATCTTTTGGACAAGATACTTTGAGAGGGATGGGGTGGCAGCAGACTGGGACCACAGAAATTGCAACGGTATCACTTCCTTGCGGTTTTGGTTTCTTCCAGCGCTGGGTATATTTAGAACGGCAATCCCAGTGCCAGGCAACGCACCCAGAATAAAAAACACACCAGCACGTTTAACTTGGAATACAATTTCTTCTCTGGTTCCTACTGCAGTAGTACACCGAAGACATGAATTTGAAGTATTTTTTTTAAAAAAAGACCTTCACTGTTCACACAATCTTCTTCCTCCTACACAACAAAACCATGCCACTCTTCCCAAGAAATAAAGACTAGGACCATGAAAACCATTTTGAAGCCACAGTCTCAGTATTCACCACAACACCAAATCATAACTTCTAGTGTTAAAAAGAAAAAAAAAATTCCACAAAAGCGTAATTTTAGCTAAAGTGGGAAAGAACGACACGTTTAGCCTCTGAAGGGGGTGCACCAGGGAACACGGAGCACTTCAAAGGCTCCGAACAGCCACGCAACGTGGCCGCTCGGCCTGCCGAAGCGGAGCACTGCCCCCTCCCACCCGAGGCTGCGCCGCCCCAGGCCCACCCCAGCGAGCCCGGCTGCGAGCACAGTGAAATCAAAAGTGCAAATCTGAAGTGCCAGAAATGAAAGCAAAGGTCAGCCTACCTTTGAATCCAGCTTCTGTTTTACATAGGCACCATTTGCAGCTGTTAAGGCATCGTTAATAAGGATAAAAATATATCCTTCCAAATCAAATGCCAAGTCAGCACTAGGAAAGGAAAAAATAAGTAAGATTAACTGCGCAGAGTGTAGCACTTGGAAGATTTCTTCCACCTTTTGTCAGGAAGTTGTCAGAAAGAGTTAATCATGCAAGGTCTGGGATTCGAGTCTGGAAAACATTCTTTCCTATTATAGAGTATGTCTGAAGCAAAAAAAGGAAAGTCGCCATTTACTCGCACTCTTCTTGGGGCACGATACKATACTCTCTTCACCTTATCCCAGTGAAGAAATTCTAAGTTTTGCTCTAGCAACTTCCATCAAAGGATCACAAAATGCTTTTAGGGGAGCTTCGGCTATTTTCTTAACAGCAYGTGTACTAGAACGTGCTGCCAAGACCTCACCACCGAAGGGTCTCTGAGCACTGCGTTTTACTGAGTGTTCAGCAGCTTTTCGGCTAGCCCGCACACGGGCCATTTCAGAGGCACCAAACAAAGCAGCAAGGAATAGCGCTGAAAGGATAATAAATCTGAAGGCTTACCTAGCAGCTACAAATGCACCAATGATCATCGCAAATACTGTCATCTGAATACCCCAAGAAAATTTCTTCCTGAAAAAGAAAGAAACAAGAACACTACTATCACCCCTGAACACGGTTAAGTTTTCACTAAGTTATTCCAAGCAGGCAGGGAAAAGCATTTAGTCACTTGACTCACTGGTGTGCAGCAGGGAAAACTTAACATTGAAAAAGCAAATAAAAAACAATTTTTAGACAGCGTTTTTGGTTTGTTTTTGAGGTTAGCACTGATGAGGTGCAAGTTTGAGCGCGACAACTCTGCTCGTTACAGCAAGGATTCAGCGCGGCACTGCTGCGCTTGCGGCCGCGTCGGCTCTCCGGAGGGGCCGGGAAGCCCTGGCACCGCGGCAGCGGCGCGGGGACGGACCGGAGCACGGGCCTGCCCAGGGACCGCAGCGGCAACGGCGCAAACCGCCTCGGGACCTCTCTTGCTGCAAGCGTTAGCAAGCAGTACGTGCAGAGAGCAGGACCAGCGGCAGGTAACCACGAAGGCAGACGAGCTAAGCGACCTCCCCTGGCGCTGCCAACGTACAGGGCACTCTCTGCCGCTGGGAATTAACTGCGCCAAGCACGTGGCAGGCACGCACACGTGCACAGCACGCACCAAACCCRCGCCGCTACCGGCACAGGGAGAGCGCAGCCACGCTCCCCTCTGCTTCGCAGTTAAATACTGCGCTTCGCCTCACCCATCTCTTTCAGGTACATAAAAAAAAATGTGCACATCACGGTAAGTTATTACAATAAATAACGCATCACTGCATGCCCATTTCCTCCACCCACTCACATTTCTGAAACCTAGTACAGAGCCAAAAAACCCTGACCGCGCAGATCTTTGACGCACAAGAACTCACTACAATACGGCATGCCATTTCAACATCTTAAGACTTCTATAGCTACAGACAATATCTTTCATTGATAGCTTTGAAGAAAAGTTGGAAAGACTCACTTGAGTAAAAATCCTTCAGCAAACATTGTAAACAAGATGGAAAACCTTCGCAGGACTGTAAACATTGGCAGGCTGCAAAAAGGAGATTTAACAATGTCAAAGAAAGTTTCTCTCCCAACAGCACAGCAACACAACAGTCCACAGTCACCCTTACAGCAACACCCTGAATAAACACCCAGGTAAAGCCCAGGCAGCAAAAGCCCTCAGGAGGGGATCATCATCTCCCACGCTAGGTTCCCTATTCCCCAGGGCAATAATCTGAAATCACAAGACCTGAGCCTTTGGCACGCAGAATGCAACACGTCACACACCGCTGAMCACGTTTACCTCGAGGTACCGTTGCAGATACCACACCTAAGTGAGGAGCGCAGACGGCGCTACGCTCTCCAAAAGTGAGATGCGGAGATAAAAGAATTAGATAAAATAATAGGTAAATGTAAGCCATACTTCAGTTTCTTTGTGCTGAACAGTCCTGTGATCTGGTTCCCAAAGTACAGGAGAGGTAGAGGAAAAGTCTGCAAAATTGTAAGAGGGATAACCTAATGAACAACTGAGGGCAGCCAGAGAACTAACCAAAAAGTAATATAATTACATGTATTATCTTACATATATATAGCTCTTTCCACCCTGAAATGGAAATTTGCAYGCGCACACTCATATTTGGGCTCCCCAAGGCTCACAGCACAGCGCTGGCACTATGGTCAGAGGTTTCCCATCGGGGATCAGCGTCACCAGGGCAATGCACACAAACATCRCGCGCACACACATGCCCCTTGGCTGAAAGGCACATTTCATCTTGTGCAAGAAACCTTTGCAAAACAGCAGGAACTCTGCCGTTAGCGGAAACGGCCCGCTCACGACGCCGAGGCGCGCAGGGGGAAGCGGGAGCCCGAGCGAGGCCTGCCCGGGGGACGCGCCGAGCCGGCCAGCGCGCCCCGGCCGCCGGCGGCCCCTCCCCTTCCTCCTCCTCCTCCTCCGCCGCCGCCGCCGCCTGCCCCCCGCCCCGGCCGCCCTCCCTCCCCTCCCCCGGCCGGGGGGCGCAGCCGGAGCGCTCGCGTGCCCCGGGGCTCTCCGCGCAGCTAACGGAGCACGCCGCGCCTCCCTCGCGCGCTCGCTGCCAGGGCTGGCTGCTAATTAATTAGCGCTGCTGATATCAACCACCCCGCAGCCGCGGGGATGGCAGCGGGCAGGGCGCGAACGCGGTTCGCGAACAGAGCGGCCGCGTGGCGCAGCCGGGATCTCGCGCCGCCGAGGAGCGGGCGCCGCAGGCAGCGGAGCAGGCCGGCGGCACGGAGGAGGCCGGCGGCACGGAGGAGGCCGGCGCGTCTGCCTTACCCGCCGAGGTACGTGCCTGTCGAAGTCGGGGAACTTGACCACGCGCAGCGCCTTGCCCGCCCGCAGCACCGCCACGGTGGCCAGCATCTGCG
>NW_028186356.1:1218345-1219237 GCF_003343005.1 Rhea americana | reverse complement strand
CATCGCCTGGGGTGCTGTCTATATGGGGCATTGCCCCGGGGGGGGTGGCATCGCCTGGGGTGCTGTCTATATGGGGCATTGCCCKGGGGRGGGGRCATCGCCTGGGGTGCTGTCTATATGGGGCATTGCTTGGGAGGGAACTGTATGGGGGGGCCACTATACGGAGGCGTTGTATACAGGGCATTGCATGGGAGGGCATTGCAGAAGAGTGCTGTGTGGGGGCATTGCACAGGGGCATTGCAGGGGTGCTATAGAGAGGGCATTGCATGGAGCGTTGCATGGGGATGCTCTGCAAGGGCCATTGCTGGGGGSTGCTGCTGGGGGTGTCATACGGGGGGACACTTTGGGGGACACTGCATGTGGGAGCAATACAGGGAGCACTGCAGGCGAGTGTTGCAGTGGGCGCTATACTGGGGCGTTGCAGAAGGGTGTTGTGGGGGAGTGTTATACAGAAGGTATTGTATGGGRGGTATTGTAGGAGGGTGTAATAAGGGGGCATTGCAAGGGGTGTTGCCTGCATGGGAGTGCAAGGCGCTGGCAGAGCAGGAAGGGGAGAGACGGGGCTGAAATGGGGCAGGCAGGGGCCGGTGCTGGGGGTACTGCTGGCATTGCAGGGCCGAGCAGCAGCACACCTCCGGGTCTCGCTGGCTGTGCCAGCAGCACCCACTCGCCGTGTGGCACTGCCATGCCGCATGCCTCGTGTGCGCCATGCACCGGGCTGTGTGTGCGCCATGCACCGGGCTGTCTGTGTGTGCCATGCACTGGGCTGTGTGTGTGTGCGTGCACCGGGCTGTGTGTGTGTGCACCAGGCTGTGTGCGCCATGCACTGGGCTGTGTGTGTGTGCACCGGGCTGTGTGTGTGTGCCATGCACCGGGCTGTGTGCGTGTGCAC
>NW_028186356.1:1187593-1217824 GCF_003343005.1 Rhea americana | reverse complement strand
GGGCTGTGTGTGTGTGCCACACACCGGGCTGTGTGCGTGTGCAGGGCCTGCCGCGGGGAGCGAAGCCAGGGCTGTCAGCGCGCCGCGGCAGGGCTCGCTTCGCCCCAGCAGAGGAAGCCTCCGCGAGATGCGGTCGCGTGGGCGGCTGCCGGCACCGGGACATCGCGCTGGAGGGGAGCCGCGCGTGGGTGCCAGGAGCCCCCGGCCCTTGTGGTTAGGGGGTGCCCCCCTGAAGCAGGGGTGCTGCTGGGGGAGAAGCTCGACAGGCACCAAGGGACACGTACCAGGGTGGGGACRTCTGCTCAGGCAGGAGTCTGGCTGCGGAGCGGAGGGGAGGGCGATGGGTGTTGTCTGTCTTGACTCCAGCAAGGTCTTCAACACTTTCTCTCACAACATCCCACAGGCGGGCTCAGGAAGTGTGGGTTACACGAGTGGACAGTGAGGTGGAYTGAGRACYGGCTGAAAGGCAGAGCTCAGAAGGTCGTCATCAGTGGCATGGAGTCTAGTTGGAGGCCTGTGGCTAGTGGTGTCCTCAGAGGGTCAGTACTTGGGCCAGTCTTGTTCCACTCATTCCTCAGTGACCTGGATGAGGGGACAGAGTGCCTCCTCAGCAGGTTTGCTGATGATCCCAAGCTGGGAGGAGTGGCTAATACACCTGAGGGCTGTGCTGCCATTCAGAGAGACCTGGACAGGCTGGAGAGCTGGGCAGAGAGGAACCTCCTGAGGTTCAACACGGGCAAGTGCAGAGTCCTGCACCTAGGGAGGAATAACCCTAGGCAGCAGGACAAGCTGAGGGCTGACCTGCTGGAGAGCAGCTCTGCAGAGCAGGACGTGGGAGTGCTGGTGGACGACAAGTTGACCATGAGGCAGCAATGTGCCCTTGTGGCCAGGAAGGCCAATGGTCTCCTGGGRTGCMTTRGGAAGAGTGTTGCCAGCAGGTCGAGGGAGGTGATCCTGCCCCTCGACTCAGCCCTGGGGAGGCCTCATCTCGAGGACTGTGTCCAGTTCTGGGCTCCCCAGTACAAGAGAGACATGGAGCTACTGGAGAGAGCCCANAGCAATGTGCCCTTGTGGCCAGGAAGGCCAATGGTCTCCTGGGGTGCATTAGGAAGAGTGTTGCCAGCAGGTCGAGGGAGGTGATCCTGTCCCTCGACTCAGCCCTGGGGAGGCCTCATCTCGAGTACTGTGTCCAGTTCTGGGCTCCGCAAGACAAGAGAGACATGGAGCTACTGGAGAGAGCCCAGTGCAGGGCTACGAGGATGACCCGAGGGCTGGAGCACCTGCCCTATGAGGACYGGCTGCGAGAGCTGGGCCTCTTCAGCCTGGGGAAGAGCAGGCGGGGAGGGGATCTTATCAACGCACGCGAAACCCTTCAGGGAGGGTGGCAGGAGGATGGGGCCGGACCCAGATTTAGGTCAGATAGGAACAAAGCGCGCAGCAGCCGGTGACGGGGGAGGAGGCAGCTCGGGGCTCCCACAACGCCTTCCCCGCCAGCGGCCGGGCTTGGGCCTCCGTTAGGGTCGCCCAGCGCTGCCCTTTGCTTTTTTTGCAAAAACCCCAGTGCAGGCGCGTGCTCCCCGCGGGAAAGCGCTTCCCACGGCGAGAGCAGCCATGGCCCCCGGCGGCCAGGAGAAATCCCCACCTTTAGCGGCAGAAACATCCCCRTGATGGGCTTCTGTTTTATTTTTTTTCCCTAAAGAATTGGCAAAAAGAATTTTTTTTTCATTAGCCGAATTAAACCGAACCCGCCGTGGGCGGCGGGGGCTGCTTTGGCAGACTGCTGTCGCACACGACGATGTGAGGCACAGATAACACACAACCTAGCACAGCACATATTTAAATTTGCTGGGGTGACTAATAACTTCACGGTAACTTAAAAAGAAGACAAARAAAAGAGAGAGAGAGAGAGGTACCTGTTTCTTTAAGGGGCGCTGGGTTTTCCCATGGAGTGACTCAAAGTGGAAACTCRCAGTTTTTCTCCGGCAGTTTTTCTCCGGCGGCGGTGGACACTGCGGCAGCGCGGGACGGCGCCCATGGCCTGAGCGCGGCGAGGTAACTCTGCCCCTTTCCGGCGCCCGCGGCCCGCGCGCTCCCTGTTCCTGCGCCGTGGCGGCCGCTGAGCCCGAGCTCCGCGGCACGGGCGCCCGTGGGAACAGCCCCCCGGGGGGGTTGCGGAGGGTTTGCGGGCAATGGGGAGGCCGGCAAAATCTCTTAGCGGGCTGGACGAGAGAGGAGAGCTGGAGGTTTGGTTCACCCCTTAGGAACATTTTCCTAGTGCTTATAACAAAACAAAACAAAAAATCCTGTGTGCAAGATAAGGGCAGGGCAAGAAGGACCACGAAGGTCCCGGTGGTCGGGATGCAGCAGTCCGGGCGTCCGGCGTTGCCCTGGAGCCTCCACAACGCGTTCTGGCTCGCCGTGTCCACCGTGCCGTTCCTCATGGATTTTTTTTATATGGTTATTTTTCATATTACTGGCTTAAGGGGGAAGAGAAACCCCTGCAGAGGCAGCTCTTTGGGGGCTTTTTGCCAAGCGCCGGGGAAGGGCACCTGTGGCTGGGGAAGGCTCTGTGAGAAYGGGACCGCGCGGGATGAGGCAGGGCGAGCCGGGGCCCCGGAGCTGTGCCGGCGCATGTGGCTCCCGGGGGAGCGCCCCAGCTGCCAGCACCATCGGGGACCTCGTTGAGGTCCCGGCTCTTGCAGGCTCTCGTTGTATGTCGGAGGCTCCAGTCCTTTCATCAGCCTTTGCCGCAAGGGCACGTTGGTGGCCCATGGCCAGCTTGGCATCCACCAGGCCCTTCTCTGCAGAGCTGCTCTCCAGGGACAGGACTCGGCACTTCTCTTTGCTGAAGTTCGTGAGGTTCCTCTCTGCCCATTTCCCCGGCCTGTCAAGGTCCCTCAGACTGGCAGCGCACCCTTCTGGTGTATTAACCGCTCCTCTGGCTCTTGTACCATCAGCAAACTTGCTGAGGGTGCACTCTGTCCCCGCGTCAGGCCAATAACGAAGAGGTCAAACTGTGCTGGAGCCAGGGCCGGCCCTGGGGTGCACCACGGCACGTGGCCTCCAGTCCGAAGTCTGGTGGCCGATCACAGCCCTCTGAGCCTGGCAGCTCAGCCAGTTCCCAGCCCACCTTGCTGCCCACCTATCTAGCCAGTCCTTCATCAGCTTGTCTATGAGGATATTCTGGGAGCCTCGATCAAAAGCCTTGCTAGGGTTAAGATAAACATCATCYGCTGCTCTCCCCTCGTCCACCAAGCCATCTTGTTATAGAAGGGCATCGGGTTGGTTAAGCACAATTTTCCCTTYGGAAATCCATGCTGACTGCTCCCAATCACCTTCTTGTCTTTCATGTGTTTGGAAACGGTATCCAGGATGAGCTGGTCCTTCACTTTCCCTGGGATTGTGGTGGGGCTGTCTGGCCTGTAGCTCCCCAGAGCCTCCTCCGTGCCCTTCTTGACAGGCACAGCAATGTGTGGAATTACCAAAACCAGCATGAACATAAAAGTCTTCATGTACATATGAGCAAAGGATTTGAGATGTTTCACAGATGTGAAAACTAGAAGTGTGTCGAAGAATTAGAAAACTGCAACAAGCCCAAAAATTCAATGGAGGCTTGCAAAAAAGGTCTGTGAGGCTGGGCTGTATTTCAGTGTATGATCAAACCCCAGCCTTGGGTCACCCCTTTGTGGCTGTGCTGGTCTCCCCACATCTGTGCATCTCTCCATGAAGACAGTCTTCACAGCCTTGTAGGTCCGTTTTTCCCTCTGAGGGAAAGGCATGATTGTCCCCCACCCATCTCACTAGACCCTTTGGAAGAAGACCAGCAAGAGGAGAAGGTAGAAGAGGTCTCCCTGCGTCGTGGGGTGCAAAAGAGCTCTCCAAACACCTGGAAGCCCTCACCAGCCTCAGGCTCAAACTCATGACAAACTCAGGAATGAGGGACTTCCTCAGGAAAACAGGTTTCTGCACGTGCCCAGCTCTCCCCAGATCGGCGAGGAGCTGCAGGCGTGTCGTGAACTGCATTTCCTTCCAGGACCTTGTGCCTTTGCACCCGCTGGCGCTGCTGCCGCGGGATGACGGGGTGCGAAACCTGCGGTCGCTGCGGATGCTACCAGCAGCTGCTCGCCTCAGGAAGATTCACACCCACAACGCTCAAAACCGAATGTGGGTGCCCAGCCTGAGACTTCTCCAGGAAGGACTCAAATAAYGGCCCGGTGGCCACCAGGTCTTCTGTGTTGCGCTGCAGAGACCCGAAGGTGCCTTGGCCCGTGGAGAGCTTCTGTGAGCTGAAAACGAGGTTTTCTGAGAGCTGCGGCCAGGGGCCTCTGGCAGCCCGCAGCAGCATGGGCTCCACCGGGGTGCCAGCATGGGTGTTTCAGTGTTGGCATCTCCTCCGCGGGTGTCATGCAGGGAAGCCAGTGGCTGGCTCGCGTTATTTCTTGCACCAAAGGCTAACGGCGCTCTCGTTTCCCRCAGGGACTATGCCACCCGCTGCCGCCAGCTGCAGCCCAGGCCATGGCTGGACCCGGTGTGGTGCTGGTGCTCCACATCCTGCTCAGCTTTCTGCCTCGGGGTAAGTGGCCGCAGCGCAGCCTCTGCGTGGCATGATGCTGCACTTGGTGACAGCCRGTGCAGATGCCCCAGAGCTCAGCACGCCCCTCTGGGATTTTATCAGCTGCAAAAATCCTCTCTGTGCCTGCCGTTGTCGTGCACACCGTGCTGCACGCGTGCTGTCGGGGGCCCGAAGGCAGCTGCACCCTTTCCAGGAAGGGCAGATGGAGCCCGATATGCCGGGCTGTAATCTGATGGCAAAGGGTGCCCTGCGCCTCCGCGGCCCACGGGGTCGGGAGCACACCGGCTCTCAAGACTGCGGGTTATTTCCTCTGCTGTCATCTAAGCATCAGAGCAAAAGCTAGAGTTAGGAAACATCAAGTTTCACCATCTGCGGGGATGAGTCACCGCGTGCAGGGGCTGTTTCTGATGGTGCGGGGGGATTTACCTGTGTGCAGAGGGGAAGCGAGGAGGGACGGGTGCCCATGCCGCTGCGTGACCTGCCTGGCCCCATGGCCCCTGGCCCTGTGTCCAGCCCTGGCGCCTGCCCGTGAGATAGACCCGGAGACCAGGCGCGAGCAGGAGCAGCGGGATGTGGGCAATGCAGCACCTGGAAAAAAATAATTTAGCCAGTGCAAAGCAGCATTTTCRCTTTGGGATTGTCTTTTCTGCTTGGAGATGTGACCAGAGCCACATTTTAGCCTCCTAATGTTGGCGCAGGCATCACCATCATAAAGTGCTCCGGACACGTGTGGATAGAGCCCGCTTCGGTGGTGCCCATGGGCGGCAACATCTCCATAAACTGCCTCTCCACCCTCCGCTGCCAGCGGGCCGCCTACTCCATCCTCCTCAACTACACGCCAGCCGCCGGCGTCCTGCGTCCCGTGAACAGCACCACCTTCCAGCTCCAGCTGCAGGACCTGCGCGTGCCCAACTGGATCATCACCTGCGTGGCCAGGTGTCCTAACAGCAAAAACAAGGAGCTGGTGTGCGGCACCCAAGTCCTGGCTGGGTGTAAGTGGGTGCYGCAGGGGGGACGGGGCGCTTCCCCAACCCCTGCCCCTCGGGGACGGTGGGACACCGCTGCTCTCCAGCCAGTGATCACACTTCAGGACATTGGGATGTTGCTTTGAAGTGATTTTTTTTAAACTGAGCAATGTGGAGCTTTGTGGGGGGATTTTTGCAGCCTCTCTGGTGCTCTACAGCTTGAGCTACRGTGCTGGCTCAGCCAGAGCACGTCGTGCTGTGACACAAAGCTCGTCCTCATCCTGGCTTTGCAAACGCATCCTCCCTTGTGCAGGGCTCCCRGGTGCGGGATTTGCATCTGCAGCCAGGGTGCCCTGTCCGCCAGCCTTGCTCTCTTTGCAGACCCGCCGGAGAGCCCGAGCAACCTCAGCTGCGCCGTGCACGAGCACTCGGAGCAGCTGGCGTGCACGTGGGACGCGGGCAAGCCCACCCACCTGCCCACCCGCTACGCCCTCCACYTGCGGAGGTGAGCCGACCCACGGCGCAGGCGCTGCCGGCGTGGGAGGTAAAACTAGGTTAGGCTGGGGGCAAGCGCTGGGACCTGGTAACCCGAAGAACTGGGGCGAAACGTGTGGTCGGGGCAGTGGCAGCCACAGACCGAGATGGAAACGGGGCTGCTCTACTTCGAGTGCCTGGAAATGGGCCCCGTGTCCCAGTTACGCTTTCTGAAACACCTGCCTCGGGTCTGGCGTGCTGAGCGAGCACACGTGCCGGCGCTCGGTTTGCCCCAGTTTGGCTGGGTTTGGGACTTCAGTCAGCAATCCTGAATCCTGTCGGCTCTGCACTATTCATTTCCAAGCAAACTTTACACTGAACCAGAATCGAGGACATAAATTGAAAGGTGATTTCCACACAGTGGCTTGACCTATTTCTGCATTGCTCTGGCCACGTGTGTGTGCAGGAGCCCAGACCAGAGAGCGAGCGCTCCTTGGGGCACAAGCTGAAGACAGGAAAGCTAAGCTTTTCCCCCAAAAACATGCAGTTTTCTCCCACAGGCATTAGCTCCCATGGGCAGGGAGTGGAGAGGAACCTCGGGAATTTCCTGCAGCTAGCAACGCGACTGCAAAATTGTGCKTTAAATTTCACAAAGGTTTTACAGTGAGGCCCATCCAAAGAGATTGGACTGATCTTGCAAGCTTTATTTCCCCCAAGGAGGGACAAGCTTGGAAACCACAGCATGTGATAACAATGCATTTTTTGCAAATGTTTTGCAAAATGTTTTGACTATCTCTAAGCTCAAAGGTTTGTTGAAAGTGTGCAGAAAGGCTGTAGCTATGGATATGGACCTAATGGTTCCCAGTCCTCCTGAAAGTCTGTGCCAGGAGATAAACCCCCCCACGTCAGGCCCCATACTCACTTTGCTCTGCATGCCCGTGTCCTCCACGTCCCAGCCCACGACGCTTCCTGCTGTGCCACGTGCCAAAGCCCCTGTGACAGAAGACATTTACAATTAATCTGACTCAATATCGAAGTTAATGCATTAAATCCAGTAGTGTGTAGGTTTTCATGAGAACGAATGATTAACCGAATGCCTGAGAAGCTTAGCTGGTGGAGCTATGTTCAAATTTTGACTTTTGTAACAAGAAATAGCTGAGAAAGTTCCCTTTCTGTAGAGAAAATGCAAATATTATATGGACATGTCATGAACCAAAGAAAATAATTTTCTAGCTCGCTTTTTCACCGGGGTGCTTTGCTTGCAGCGTGGAGACGGAGGAGGAGGCTGTGTTTGCTGCGGGGCCGGCCCTCGCTGTGCCGCTGAGCGCCCTGCGCGGCGGCAGCCGCTACTCCGCGTGGCTGCAGGCCAGCAACGAGCTGGGCACGGCCCGCTCGCCCCAGCACCACCTTGACCTGCAGCGGCTAGGTACGCTCCGCTTTTTTATTTTATTTCCTAGTATTAAGCGTAAATGCCCCAGCGCAGGTGAGCTGGGCCGGCCAGAGCGCTTGCTGCACTGGTCTGCCCCAGAGGAGCTCCCCAGCTTTGCTTTACCTGTGCCGTTTGCAGCGAGCAGCAATGATGCTGTAGAGCCAGTTCGGACTAAGTTATTGCTAGCGGGCAGCAACACTGCACTGTGATTTTTGAGCAGATAACGTTTATTCAATTCTGAAACCCAGTTACACGTCAGAGCAGGGCTAACGGCTCTGCTCCAACCTGCAGAGCATTGCAGCRGTGCTGAGCAGCGGCACACTGCTGCTGCTCTTTGGGGCTGGCTAGAAGGGGGCTCACCAGTGTTGCTCTTCCCTGCAGTCATCCCTGCTCTCCCRGTCATCACCGGCGTGGAGACGACGGAGGCCTCACTTCCAGACACCATCATCCACTGGAAGAAGCAGACACGGAAGGAGAACGTGCACTGCGAGGAGCGATACCGAGCAGCGGGAGCCCCGGCGTGGCACGTGAGACAGCCCTGTCCATCCCACGGGGTGCTCCCGCGCCCGGCGTGCCCGCTGGCGCCGGCCCACGGGAGCCGGGGCGCCCCTGCCACGGCTGCTCCCTCCCGGGGCACGGGCAGTCGCTTTCTCATGCGCGGCTCCCATGCACCRAGGTGCAACGAGAGCGTCAGGGCTCAAGGCAAAACGACCCGGCTATTTGTCCTGCTCACGGGATGGCTAACAGCACCAGGCCAGTTAACGCAGCCTGACGCTTCCAGGAGCGCTGCTGCTGGGGCAGGGGTGGTTCAGCGCGGCCCCCGCTTCCCTTGCAGGTGCAGGTGCGGGCCGGGGGGCCGGGGCCCCGCACGCACTACGCCCTGGACAGCGACACCCGCTACGAGTTCCAGGTGAGGTGCCAGCTGAGCCCCGCYGGCAGCCCCTGGAGCGCCTGGAGCAGCCCCTTCCTCTACACCACCCCCGAGGCGGGTAAGTGCAGYGCTCCTCTCCTTGCCTTTCGCCTTTCCCAGCGGAGCTGCGCCCGAAAACACCGCCCCGGGGCAATCCGGGGCGCCGGGACCCCCGCGGCTGCCCCAGCGCCCCGGCACCTGGCCAGGAGCCAGAGGGGCTTTGCGAGCAGGCGGACTTCCTTACAGAAAAAGGAACCTGATGCGCTTAGCCACCCTCGGGCAGCTAGCTTTCGTCCCGAAGGCAGCCACCCCATGCAGCGAGAGGGAATGGAGCCGGCGCGGGAACGGGCAGGCGGGCGCAGAGCCAGGCACCACGCGCCCCCGCAGCCCTGCTCGGCTCTGCGCCAGCCCCGCCGGGCCCTTACTGGCGTGGCTCCTGGGCAACAAAAAGTGCTGTTCTCAGTTTCATTTCCTCTTCCACCGGTAAAACTGTGTATCGGCAATCCGCTGCCGCCCCGTCAGTCAGTAGCAGAAAGGGAGAAATGCAAAACTTGGCGCGTTAGACAGCTGGCCACCAGCACAGCGGCGGTCCGCAGCGGCTGCCGGTCCCGCRCGAGGCGTCCCGGCTGCTCGGGGCGCCCCGGGTGCGACGCCGGGAGCCGCAGGCGGATTTCCTGCGCTTTCTCYGAGAACAGCCCCCGCTGCGGTGCCCGACGTGTGGCGGCGCCTGGGCCCGGCCTTCCCGAACGGCAGCCACGAGGTGACAGTCTTGATCAAGGTACGGCCCTGCTGTCGCGGCACCGGCGAAGTCCTCRCTGGCGCTATTGCTGCTGCCTCGAGCGGGAGCAAAGAGGAAGCGGAAAGCGATGCCGCCGGCGCTTCAGCCGTAGCGAGCAGCTTTGGCCAAAGCCGGGGAGACGAGGGCGAAGGCGAGAGCCTGGGGCGCGCCGAGGCCAGCGGTGGTCTCGCAGCCCAGGCGATGCTTTCGCAGCCCCGCGGGACGAGCGTGGGCGCTGCTGGCTGGGGGGCCCTGGGGAGAAGCCAGCAGAGAGGCCGCGCGGCACGCTGCCGCCCCGTCGCCGGCTCCAYGGGGCTGCTTGTCTCCGCTGTCCGCAGCCGCTGCCGCCCCGTGCGGCCCGCGGGAGGATCCTGGGCTACGCTGTGTCCGGGCAGAGCCGGGGAGCAGCACTCGCCCTCTGCAACGCCTCCACCACCGCCTGCCGCCTCCTGGTGCCGCCGGGCATCCGCGCTCTGTACGTGACTGCCTACAACTCCAAGGGCGCCTCTGGCCCCGCCAGCGTAGCCGTCACCCACCACCTCGCCAGGGACGAAGGTAGCATTTTCCACACACCAGTTTTGGTGGAGATCAGTTTGATCAGGATTGAGGAGGAAGAAAAAATTAGCTCATGCATGCATTGGTTTAAAGCAAGGGAAAAGCCCCTGCAAAGCTCTGCCCGCTCCCCCTTCCCAAGGGAAGGCCGGGCAGCACCCCAGAGATGATCCGCAGCTGCGTGTTTCAGGTGTTTGCCTCTGGAGACTGCAGCAGTGAGTTTAAAAAAAAGTGGTGTCCTGCCCGTGCCGGCTGGCCGGGCTGGGGCGCATCGCCGGCACGGTGCTCTGCGCTCCTCCAGCACGCTCGGCACTCACGGGTTAGCTTCTGCTGCCCCTGCCGGAGAAACCGTCCCAGCGACGACAGAGTGACTTGAAATGAGGAGGGAAAGCAGCTGCTGGGCTATCTTGGGTACCCTGTGCCACAGCTGTGGTTTTCCCCACAACCACACTTTCCTATTTTTGAAAATGTCTCTTTTACTGAGCAAGGGGAGGGGAAAGTCCCACTCAAATCAAGGACAAATGGCGTATATGCGTAAAAAGAAACTTCAGAATGTAAATAAGGTGGAAAAAAATTCTCTACTTTTCATACTTATCAGAATCATAGATGCTTCTTGTAAAAAAGACAGAAAACATTCAGACAGGAGATACTGCAAAGCTGAGCATGTGCTTTTGAAGCATGCATGTATATATATGCARACGYGTGTGTGTGTTTTTGTGTGTGTATCTCCATGTCCTAGAATTTCTTTTTYCTTTTTCAGTTCTTAAATACTTGCAGGGAAGACTCAGTTTTTGTCGGCGTGGAGCCGGCCTTTTTGAGTCTTCTGCTCCMAGTAAGAGCGTTCCTGCGGTTCATGTTTGCAGAGTTCCCAGCCCCTGCTGCCGTGAAGGTCCGGCGCGAGGATCAGAGCCAGGTGGCCGTGACATGGCAGCACCCGCGGCACAGCACAAAGCCCCTGCTGTGGTTCATCCTGGAGTGTCTGTCTGCAGCTCGGTATAGCCAGGAGCACCGATTTTTTTGGAAGAAAGTCCCAAAGGAGGACACACTTGCATACATCCAGGGTAAGATATTCCAAGAGTCCCTTTGCTGTTTGGTGCAGTTGGCCAAAAGTGTTATAAAGCCAAAAAATACTGTAAAGCCAAAGTTTCATTTGAAATTGAGCTGCTGCCCCCTTGGTTTTAGAGCCTGTGGCTGGGAAGAGCCCTTAGGGCACATGAGGGAGGGACATGATACAAAACATGCCAGAACAGTTAGCAGGTCATGGTCGCACACGGGAAGCTGCYCGGGAGAGAAGGGATGGAGAAGGAAAGGACAAGTGAGGTGGTACGGCGTGAAACCAAGCTGGACCCATGGCAGCGCGAGTGCAGGAGAGATACCTGTGTGCATTTAAGGATGGAGAGAGCAGGCAGACTACGCCATGCAGCAAGGCTGTGGCCTTAGTGTGTTTCCTCTCCCCACAATGTCCCAAGAGACAAGGTCCTTACTGACCCAGCTTTTGAGTCCAGCAGCATAAAGTTCTCAGCATCTGCCCCATTCAGTTCCTGGTCCTCACATGTTAATTTTAGGTGTTTGTTGCCTTTTGGGTGCTTCCTAGTACTTGTTAATTGGCCAGGCTTTTGCTCTTTCACATATGCTTTTGCTAAATGCACATAGCACAGCCCTCTTCCAAGTCCGTCTATAGTGAGACTTAGCCGGGTCTGTTTGCAAGAAGACTCTGTATTGACAGAAGAAAGATATGGAGCCAAATTAAAATAGGAAAATAACTGCACTAGGCACAAAATATTTGTTTGGCTGCTGAATAGGTGTCACATTACCAGCGACCCACGAAGTAAAGCACCCACCAACAAGTCCCATGAGTCCTGGCCGCAGGATAGGCCAGGCAGGGGAAGGAGTTTCCTTACACCTGGCACAAGAGTGTGAGACTTAATTTTCCCATTCCATACACCATATAACAGCTTTTCTTCAGAGCCTCTGAGCAGACATAGTGTTCATCTTCATCAGTGCTAGTTTAGAAGTCTGGGTTTGTAGTTTTGTTTATTACTATCTCTCAAAAGCACTGCACGGACATGAACTCACTAATGCTCACGGCGAAGCCTGGCCACGTCCCAGCACCTCCGCAGCACCCTGTGCTGCTCTGCGAGTGCAACGTGCCTCACGTAGACCCACCACAGTGACCTGCAGGGACCCCCTGCGGGCAGGCGCTGGGGAGCACCAGCACCCCACAGCCCCTGAGACCAGCGCTGCGGCCGCTTTGGCATTGCTGATTTTCCAGACAGAGGAAAGGAGCGCAGCAAGCTTGTCCTCCATCTGCAACTGGAGAGCTCTCCCGCCCCACCACAGCTTCCCCTGGACTTCCCYTTCCTTTCACTGCTCCTTTAAAATGTGCTTGAGATAATCTATAGCACAAATGGCAGTTTGCAAACACATTTTAAAAGTAAATGTTGCTTCTTTCCAGAAGAGGCAGCAGCGGGAAGCCATATCAATGTGTCGGTATACGCAGTCTACCCAGATGGTGTAAGCAAACCGTGCTCTGGCCAAGGTAAGCACAGTGGTGTGGAGAAATGGCTGCTTGCTGTGGGGAGGCTGCAGAGTTCAGCTTACTGCTACATTTTTGATATTCCCACAGTTTGCTAGTTTTGTAGAGATTTTTAGATGTAGAAACAAAGAAGTAAAATCTACCAATTTTCTCCTGCCTGCCATGAACCATAGAGAAAAGCACGGCTCCAGAAGGAAACCTCTTGACTGTAGGACATGTCAAAACAGATTTTATCAAAACATCTGTATGAAAGTCTTCTCCAGTTGATATGCTTTGTTGTTCCTGCACAAAGATCTCTGATGAACATGAGATTCGCTCTACAAAATATACCAATTGAGTCATCAGTCTCCCGTTTGTACTGAAAAGATCAAGTTGCTGCTTCTTTGTCACATTTGGCAAAAAAATCTTAYAAGAAAACACGACATATTTTTTTTTCAGAGAGCAGGAAAAGCRTAACTTTCTTTTCTAGAGCAAGAAYGAGGCACGCTTCAGTTCTGGAAGCTATTTTAGATAGGATGTTGCATGGGCCAAGTTAAAAAGGAAAATAAGGACTATGCATCACTTCCAGCATCTACCTTGATCACCTGGAAGGCATGTCCTGCACTTTGCAGGGCACTATATGCATTAGCTTTTATAGTCCTCAAGAGCTGGGCGTACTGAGATTATTGAACTGTTTCATCCTGCTGTTGGCCCTTGCCTAGGTAAACCAGGTCAAGCCCTTTACAGCTCAAAGCCTSTGAGTGCTAAGGACACCTCCCAGCACCACAATACCTCTTCCATGGACACCACACTGCAGAGAAAACCTGCGCAGGTGTGGACTCTGCACAGGGTGCCCACCACATCCCAGTCCGATTGTCTGGATGAACAGAGAAACTCTCTGACATGAGGTTAATGACAATGGCATGTGTTCCCCAGGAACAGATTTACAGCACCTTTTCTCTCCCAGAGCCCACTGTAGCTGCAGGCAACGATAGCACCTTAGGATATTATTAGTTCACAAAATCACTGTCTCGGTGGTGTGAATATATTATTTGAAGCTGTTCACATACTTCCTCTATGACAAACTGTCTCTGTCTTTCTGGCTAGGAGCTTTCTTAGTTTTGAGTGTGGTGGTTATTCTATTTTTTCCAAGCAATGGAAACAACATCCAGTAAATATTCCCGGTCAGTTGATCCTTGGCTGTTAAGGGCTGTCTGTTAGCTCTGGCTGTTTACTGTTCTCCTCAAAGACAAATAGACARTTTTCAGAGTGGCAGTCAAAGGGGAGATCTGGGTTTAGGCACCTTCAGCTCTGGTGACAGGATGCCTAATTTGAGTCCTGGTCCTGAAACAGAATCCAAGGCCTAAGCCTTGGTACTAGAGCTGTGCTGAAGGGGGAAGGGCTAGGTGTGTCAAAGGGAGGATCCTATAACCTTGACAGTTAGCCATTAGCCAAAACACCTCAGAGGAGCAGGCCCCAGAAAGACCTGGGTTCTCTGTCTGGTTTCTGGGTCCTGGTGGGGTTTAGGTAGGATCTAGSTTTCTAGATCAGGGTAGGCCTGGCATGGAAAGGCAATGATGAAGCTCATACTTGTGACAAGAGGTTTAAAATGCTTCAAAAGCACTAGCATGACCAACATCTTACACCCAGAATAAAATCCTCCAACTCAGCCACTTTTTTTTTGTCATGGAATTGTGTTACAGGTTTGGCTAAAGCAGCTGTAGCATTACCCAGTCAGTTCAGGTCAAAGACTAGTGCCATGAAATGTAATTTGACACTGGGGCACACTGATATTGGCACATATTCTCATCTACAATACTGGATAGGCAGAGCACTTCAGAGAGGAATAAACTACATTTGGCCTCAGAAAACAGTGACAAAGATGACTTGTGAATAGCTGTATGAAGAAATGAAGGCCATTCTCCTTTGGCACAAAACAGCTCTGGGATGGTGCTCATTTCTGTTCAGTTCCCAGTTTCCACATTTTCCACATTTAACTAAGCTCTGTGTTTTGAAAGCTGCTCTTATACTCCTTAAAGCCCTGTGAATTCCARAAGTTTTTCACTCATTTTCATCTGAAGCTATCTAAACTCACAGATTATTACATCTGTTGCAGAGATCAGTGGCTGAAGTCAGGCAGCTTGTGCTGTAGAGAACATTATGCTGGACAGTCTCAGTTGTCGCAGCCAGCTTTAAGCTYTGTGATTGTTTGTAGACTATGACACTATCTGCTATTCTTATTAATACCAATTGTCTGCTTAAAAATACTCAGGCATCCTGCTTAAAAATACTCGGCCATCTGCTGCTGGAGCAAACAGTTCTGTAGGACCTTGCTATCCTCTCACATCCCGCAGGGTGAGCAGTGCCCATGGTGCCATGGGAGCAATGCTTTTTTACCGCCTTTGACCACCGAACAGAACAGATCCATCCCTCGGGAGCAGGGTGAGAGGTGGCCTCGGGGAAGGCCCAGACAAGCAGATTCACTGACTGTTGGCAGCAGCAGTTTTTGGTTAGCCGCAGTGCACGTCCCTGCACAGATGTTACGGTTTGAGCCACATGATGGCACCATTCTGCGAGGGCCACGCTTTTCATTCCTGTCCTGCTGGCAAAGGCTCACTACTGGGAACAGAGAGGGGTTTATAGGAAGTAACAATATTTTTCCCAAAACAATCAGTCAGGAATATGGAGGAGCTTTCAGGCATGCAGCTGTGGTTTTTCGTAAAGTATTTCGATCATTGTAATTCTAAAGTTGCATTTGCAACTCTTTCCTTCCCAAATATTCCGGTATTAGCAATTTGCTAGGTTGCTGCCACTGTAAGCTGTATTTGCAAGGATGCCTCTACTAAAGTCTTTGTTTTCTACAGGATCAGTGCAAAACCTGGCCTCACTGAAAGACCATCCTTGACCCAGGGCCTTTTCTGTAAGAGCAGGGGCACACCAAGGGAATTACTTTATATAACCAGGAAAGAGAGCTTGCTGCTTATTTTAGCAAAAATAGGCTTCTTGCCATGCGGACACTTTAGTTGCATATATTCCCTTTTAGCTCAGCCAGTCAGAGAAAATGACATTACTGGAAAATTCAGTCTTGTGGGGTTTGGACACTTTGGGAAATAATCCATAGGTGCTCTTGCAAAATGACCCATGATTAGTCAAGGAAAMTAAATTTTTGTTCCAAGTACTCAGGGGAGGGAGGTTTTTCATAATTTATGTCATGGTTTCATCAACATTTAGTTTTATGATAACACTGAGAATAGATTTTGTGGAATCTAGTTAATATCTGGAGTTACTAATTTCTTTAGGGGGCTTTATTTTTCTCATTATATCATTATTTATTTCTAAGTAATAGTAACAAAATAAAGATAACCAATAGCTTCTACTCTACCTGCTGTATGTTCTCTAAAGGAAGTTACAGGCTTTTTTTTGCTCTCTCGGCTTAAGTCTTTCCAGAGGAACAGTTCCTGGACAGCACCTACAGTCAGATTTCCTACGGTAAGAAGACAATATTTCACACTTGGTAAGCAAGAGTTCCTTCTTGACCAGCAGCAGCAGCTTYAGCCAGAGCAGGGACTGCAGTGTCTGGTGATTTAATTACGGGGAAGATCTGTCCATTATGCTTTGGAGAGATCAGAGGCAGAAAAGCAATGTTCTACTTGACTAGGAAATGAGCTACAGGACAAGAAAGGCTGCAGTACTCTCATTGTTGGTGGAACCTGCATAATTTTTATCTTTAAGTTTTGATATCTTAAGAGACATATAATAAAATGTACATTACAACAAATAAGAGATAAGAAACCAAAGAAAATATACGATAGTGTTTTCTGATCACATAGGYAGCTATATTGGCTCAGCCTTTTTCACCTCGCAGTCTGAGCTACAGACTCATTTAAACGTTCCCGTATAGCTCTAATTTCAGTTATGCTTCTGGTTTGCCTATCTTCTGGTAAAGATAATGTTATTATTTGCTTCAGTCTTTAAAAGCAAAACCAATGTAAACTTAAGAATACACTTAAGCATTTCTGGAAGCTGATACTACATAGGAAATGGTTAAATACATAACCACACTTCTTAGAATTACTTGACTGAAAAATCCTGTGTGCGTGGCAGTATGTCCAACAGGTCAGAGAGGCAAATAGGCAGCAGCGTGCCAAAAACCGGGCAGGCTGTTGGCGCCTGCCGCCATCACGAAGGCTCGGAGTATAAGCTATGCATGGGACAATGGTTTTGGTTTTGGTTTTGTTATTGCTTTGTCTCGTTAACCGTGAAGCAAGTGGCCAAATTAAGCACTAATGACTACTTTTTCAAAGATCTCGACTGCGTAGATYGCTATAAGACTGGGTAAGCCAGTGGAGCAGGGCTTGCCACCAGTGCTACTGGCTGTAAGGCATGGCTGGCCAGCACAGACCCCCGTCCAGGGCCTCGTCCAGGGGCATGTGTGACCTTCACTTTTAGATAAATGTTGTTTGTTCATTAAGGTATTAGGTTTACAAATGTAAGTATACAGCAACACCAACAGATGTGCAAGGAGACTCTTGGAGTTCAGCATGAACATTCATGTATGTAAAATTACTTGCATTTATGAGTGAAGATTTGGCCTATTAAAAATGTCTTTCTGAAAATGAAGACTACCTAATTAACCTTTTCCTTTTTTATCCTTTTTCAGATGATGACATTGGAGTTTTTTTGGGGCTGGGTGTCAGTGTGATCATATTATCAATTGTTTTCGTAATTCTGATGTTTAAAAGGTCAGCTAGAAAGAGGTATTGCTTTCTTCACAGTTTTTTTCCTAATTTCCAACAAATTACTTTCTTCCATAATAGCCTAAAATGAATTAAAGAAACTAGTCCTTTTCAGTACAACCCATTAATCATATTGCTATGTCAAAAGGCGTCTTCTATACGATCTGAAGAACAAAACATAACAATMATTCCTCTGTAAAGGCCAGACTTAGGAATATGTGATATATTATTATATGGATATCAGGGAGTAAAAAGCAAAGAGGAAAAACTTAAACTTCTTTAGGTAATTATCATACTAGAGATCATTAACTTACCTTTAAATCATGAGAGGAACTTCTCTCTGGGTAAGTTTGTTGATCAACCCCTCACATTTGGACCCTGAGAGACAGGCAGATGTTGGAAAGTGCAAGAGAAAAACTAAAAAGGGAGAACATTAACATAGTTATTTTTACCAAAGACTGCCTCATACCTAGTTCACAAGGCACCCTCTCTCCAAGGGGTGTTCTCCCCCACTTTCTCACTGCCAGAGCAGGTCCCCAGCTTTAGCCTGGGGGGTGCCACCAGCAGCAGCCCAGGCAGCAGCAGTTCTTGGTGGTGGCCAGGTCAAAGGGAGGCTGTCCCCAGCCATGTGACCTGCACAGATGCCACCTCCTCAGCGACCTACCTGCCCGTTGCACCGCCACTGGAGGCCTTGGACCTTGCAGAACAACGGCTTGTGCATGACAAATGATTTCCTTTTATTTTTATTTTCCATTTACCTGGAATATTGATTCAACCATTTCTGTTACTGATATGAATCCATAGGAAATGATTACCTCTGTGAGGCTGGCTGTTGGATGTTCCTGATAGAACAAGAAATAGAGTGGAGAAGACCTGGAGCTAGAGGATGCTGAGGCATCTCACCATCAGTGAAAGATATCTCTTTCACTTCCGGATGCTAGTCTCATAATTGTGAAACATGAGCATTTCAGCATGAGCAGAGAGTATGTACTTTCTCAGGAACACAGCAACGAACTGTAACATCAGCAGAGCTTAGCCAAATTAAAATTTCTTGCAAAAAAAAAAATAATTTCTGCAACAGTTTAGATTGTAGAAAAATCAAGGTTGCTCCCTGAGTTTAGCTGGGCAGGCTGAAATGTGGGAGTAAGAAACCTTGCTGACATGTGAGTAGCAGCCAGTGAGTTAGGCTTGTTCTCGTCACTCCTGCAAGCATCAGGCATTTCCTGGCTGTAGGTCAAAGCTTGAATGGGGAAAGCTGCCCAAAGAGGGGGTAAACTGAGGCTTCCAAGCCATCTGCAAAGGCCATGAGCAGTGCATAAACTTTGTGCTCTCTCCTTGTCTGGGGACTATTTCACCCAGAACAAGCAAGTAAGTGACTAATAAAATGGACTAACATTGTGGGTTTTTTCTTTCTTTTTGGTAAAGAATTAACACAATAATTATGTCGCTAATGCCAAAGTGGCTGCTTGAAGATTTTCCCCACATGGAAAACAGCAATGTGATAAAGTCATTCCAGGTAATCGCAACATTATGTCCCAGTTTGTTTTCACTTGCCTATATGTAGATTTAACAAACAAACAAAAACAACAGGATGCCAAGAGCTGCAACAAACATGTCCGGCTCTAAGTGGGAAAATTCTCCCTGTGCCCAAGGGGTTTCTGGCAGTGACGGTCAGCATCCTGCCRTGGGTCCAGAATGAGCATCAGAATGAGCTGGGTGGGAACCGGCCTCAGCGCTGGGGGACTAGGCACCGACTGGGGAATCAAATGCTGGGCATTTACAAGGTGTTTCACCTAAGGGAGCCCAGCTGAGCTGTCACCACCCCTCTTCTTCCTTGTGAGACTCTAATGATATCTCTCACAGATCTGCCAGTTTGCTTTTACAATTGTTATTTTTTTCTAGGAAAAGAGTGAATTCACATGTAACAGCTTCAGTGAACCATTCTTGGATAACAGTGATCCCACAATTACAGAAATAGAGGAGATGTTGGTGCATGAGGAATACACGATTGTGGATATCAGAAAGAAACACAGCAAAGCAGTCCCTGAGAAGGCGGCGTGCCTGCAGAGCTCCGTGCCGGCCAGCGGCACAGCCACTGAACTGATCAGTGACTACAAGCCTCAGCTTTCTGATGGGAACCCACTGGGATATGTAGCTGCCAACATTTACCAAACACAGTCCCACACACTGGCTCCAGAACCAGAGACTAATGTTTTCTTCAGGGATTATACGAGTCCCATTACTTACTTGTGGAATGCTGAAGGAACAGAGCAGCATGCTTTTCTGCTGGAAAAGATTAATCTAATTTTAAATAACAATAGAAGTGGGCAAAGTAATGCATTTGACTCCACACAGGAAGAACAAAATACCCTTTTGGAAAACCAGTGGGAAAACACACTGTCYAGTGAAAATGCTCAAGAACAAACGTTGGTCCCAGATGAGTTGGTCTCTTGCTTGAGAACAATGAATGAAGAATCTATGGATATAAAGATCTGTTTTCCACAAAGCATTGGAAGATTATTTTGCGAAAACTTACAATTGTGATAAAAAAGTGTTATTTTATGACYACATATCACCCTTTGAGATTTGCAACATCAGAGCTGGAACAAACCTCAGAATTGGAATTGCACCTTCTTATTTGACTCCAAATAATTTTGGATGAGTGAAACACTTTGGCCAGTAAATCATTAATGGTTTGAAATTTTAAACTTGGGTGACCCTGCTTTTGCAGGCRGGCTGGACTAGATGGTCTCCAGAGGTCCCTTCCAACCTCAACTATTCTGTGATTCTGTGAACTTAGCTCATATTCTCACAAGCATAAGAATGTAAATTTGGATTCCTATAAGAACTGAAATACACAGCAGGTGATTTTTACAATATATATTATGCACCAATTATTATTCTAAATCATTCTCTTGTTAAATATTTGCAACATTTCATGCCTGGAGCTGATTTCATTTAGAGATGGATAAAATGATCTCTTAGATATTTTGACTGATGTGTGTAAAATATCTTGGGGTCCCTTACAATGAACAGACACTACACTGAAAATTATTTAGATATCATACAGCAGATGTGGATGCCAAGAACATGGAAAGAAATCTCCGCTGTATGACAAAGTAATCAAATTTCATTTTCCCTTCCATTCAGTAATAAAAAATACATCAGACAAGAACAAGCCTTCATCGTGTTGTCTATCTTGTTGACTTAAAATATCTGTCTAAATTTGCCACAGGACAGATTCTTCATTTTGGGTTGAAGATTTATCGTCTTCTCACACCTCATATCATATCAGCCTGTCAGAGTTTCAGCTTGACTGGTCTGCGTGAAGTGGGGCATGGCACAGAGGAACAGTATTTCTTAGGCACATGCCAGGGACCTGGGTTTATTTGAAAACCAGATAATGCAATACACGATTCTTTTTCCTGCTGAGTGCTCTTGAAATCTTACCGTTTAAAAGCCTGCCCAGGACATTAAAGGTGGTCTCGTCAAATGTTCCTGAAGCACCCAGAAACTCACTAACTCACTGGAAATGTGAGAGGTTGGATTACATGTCTAGTACTTATTTAACTTAAGAAATCTAAACTTTTTTTTGAGGAAACAACCTAAAATGTTTTTAAGGAATATAAGCATGGAAGAGGTTTACTATACTCTGTAAAATGTCTGAGCATCCTATTGAAGAATGCTCTCCATAATGTTTGTTCTACCCGTCCTTTCTTCCCACCTCGTTGGTTAGAGCAAAGGCCGGCTTTTTGTATTCTGGAGCTGCAGGAAGATGAGGTAAGGGAATACGAATGCAGTACCGCACAGCCCTTACTGCACAGCTGTCCCAGGGAGCTCGCCATAGAGCACAGGAGGGYGCAGGCCGCCCAGCCACCCCAGGGCCACCCCTTCAGTGGTGATGAGCCCGTTTCTGTGGCCCCTGAGCCGGACTCTCAGGCACCACAGTAATATCACAAATAAAACGTGTATTTGTTCCACCTGATGTGGAAAGTTAGTGAGGGGATCTGCAGCACTGCGTGRAAACTGCATGGAAAAACTTCTGCTGGAGGAACACCTTTAGTGAGCCAGCTGCAGATCCCCTGAGCAACCTGCCGCAAGCARCATGTTACCTCCTCGCCTGGCATCCAGCAATGAGCCCGCGACTCCCATCGCCTTTAACGTCCAGGATGGGATGCTTGAATACGTCCAGGAGGTGCYCTGAAAGAGGAGTTGCATTAAAGCTCATATTGGTCTATAGGTTTGAGTCTCCTTTTACAATTAGTAGCACAAAGGAACYTCTGAACTATATACCTGTATGTGTGACTTCTGCTCAGCAAGGAGTTTGTATATTGTATACAGTTCTGTGYAACTGAATTGGCTGTATGTGTTGTAGGGAACATATTTTGTAACAATGATTAATCATCACCACATGAAAAGGAAATAGGCTCATCTGACTACATGTTACCAGTTGAAAATCTGTACAATAGTAGGAGCAAGACTCAATAATTTTTTGTAAGACTTAAAACCCACAAAGCTAGTGTAAATGAGTTATCTGTAATTGGCTATCTAGAATTACCCACTTTATTCTYACTATATTTTTTCAGTATAAACTTGGAGATTATAATCTTTCTTCCAAATTTTGCTAGGGATTGTATGCTTTTTTTCTAAGCATACAATATGGAAAATACAGATATTTTCTAACAGCTGTTGCATAAATTGATCAGTTCTGTCATTTTCTCCTAGATGCCAACAACTAAAATAGTTGTGTGTTGTACTTTTTCCTTTTAATAATTCAAGATACGTGCCATCTGTCACTTAACTTTACAGAGTAGTAAGTTACCTGTTAAGATGTGATAGGTTTGTTCTCTATAAGCAGCAAACTGTTTCCAAGCCTGCAATGTTACTCTTATGTGTAAGCCAGTCTAAAATTAGTGATTGCTGCTGTGCAGGAAGGAAATTGTAAAAGAACAGCCACGTACTATCAGCAGCCAAAATGTGAGAGGTGGAAGGATTTTTTTTTTTTTTTTTTGAAGTGCACATCCTGAGACTTGAGCTGCCTGTATTTGCCAGAACTATCAGAACATATGGGAGGTTTATTGCTGCATGGAAATGCTTGACCTTTCAAAAAGACAAGACTGAGAGCATGATCTAACATTTCAAGTACCTGCTGGTTGAAGCTTGAATTTCCAGCCATGTTAAATCAATCTAGGATGGATAACTGTAAACATCTTTGCAAACAGCAGGATAATTTCTTTCCTGTTACATGACGATAGTGCAGGGCCCCCTCTCACAGGGCATCCTTTCTTAATCAGCAGCAAAACCTCCATTGATTTCACTGGGGCTGAATGAAATCTTTCTTCTTTACATAGGTAAATCAATGCAGTTGGTAAATATGGATAGGTTACTAGGGGAAAATGGAAGAAGGACACAAACATACAGTACAGCCCCTCTCTCCCTTCTTTCTAAGCCATTTATATTTTTATCTCCCCAAAGAGATGACCACTTTGCTCTGGAAAAGATACTTGTGATGTTCCTCCTGCCTGGCAATGAAGCGGATTGATGTGTGAATTGACAGGCGTGTGACAAAAGTAAGATTTCAAGACCACTCCAATCCCACAATGCTACATTGTGTTCTCAATTTCAAATTGTACTTGCTGGATGTGCTCTTTGCCCCTGCCTTTCATCTTTCCCAGATTTGACCTTAAAAAGCCTTTGTATCAGGTCTGTGCCTTCTTTCCATCACAGGCAGTATTCAGTGACTTAACCCAGCTTATTCCCAAGTGATGGGAATTGAACTAGATGTGTGTAAGCAAGTCTTGAACATATGGGTAGTCCACTGTTTTGAATCAAGCCATGATGTCATTCTTAGTACATTTATTTTAACATCTTGGGGTTCACTTCTTCCCTCAATATTTCATGTTCTCCAACTCTCGATTTTAGCATTTTATAAACTTTTTTTAAAAAATGTGGTTATACTGTGGGTAGCCACATCTTGTGCCAATGATTTATCAGTGCCAGGTTATTTATCAGTTTGACTACGAGTTTCATGGGATCTTCAACTTAATTGTAACAGGGGCTTTATGTACAGAAAGATGTACAGGCTGACTAAAGCTTCTATCCACAGATAACATGCACCAAAACACATTGATCTCACATGCAACTATCACTCAATGTGCATGAGACTGCAAACTCCTCTGTACATTATCACATGCAGTGAAATCTGCAATTATTTTATAACGAGATTTTCACTTCATGCCTGATGAGCCTGATGAGAAATCARTCAGTGCAAAATACAGTGTGGGAGAGCTTTGCCCAGTGCACTGTCTTTTTGGATGCCCAAAGGTGGTGACCCCACATCCCTTAATCTGGGACCACTGTCCCTGAGCCAGAGGAAGTCAGAGGCACACACAGAATTCATATACCCCAGCTCAGTAACAGGAATATTAGCACAAGCTGTATCAATTGGCCACTCAACTAAATTAAATTCAATTACACGTCAAAGCGCAGTAACTCTTGACCCACAAAGATGCACAGTGATGCTGTTTCTCATTACTGTTCACAGGTCTAACATAACCTCAGTAAAAAGACTCTTTTTATATAAGCACTAAGAGAAAACAAATTAAAAAATAACAAGAAATTGGAAGTAGTGCCTTCAAAGCTGACATGGGCTCTGAGAACAGCAAAGTCATTCAGTGCTAGCTCTTATCTCCAGCTTATCACATCAGTATAAGGTATATCAGGCATGATCTTGTGCCAGTGCAAATCCTAAACACAGAAAAGATTAGCCAGAGGCACCGTCTCTTCGTGACTTGTTAATCTTCCCCTTCAAAAACTTTGTTTGAAATTTGATTAACCATTCATGTGTTACATATGCAGCACTAGTTACAATTCTACATCAGTTATGCAGCTGTCCAGCCACCATACTATGCCTTCTGTAGGAGATGGCAGACTGATTTAGCATATGAAGCACAGGAGAACTTGGTTTTAGTTTCAGTTCAGCCACCAATTGGCCACGTAACCTTCAACAAGTCACTTTGCCACAGTTTCTCTATCTGCTGAGCCAGCATACTAATAATTACTTTTTCTGGTAGAGCTTCAGGATCTACAGTCCAAAAGCACTGTGTAACATCCAATAGTAGGAACAATACAAGGATATGAAGATAATTGAGTGAGCAATCTTGTACTACTTGGTGTTATTCTGTACATACATTTGCCAGGCTGTGCTGAAAGATCTATAAACATTTGGTTATCAGCAAATTGTGGAATAGATGTAGGGACAGGTAAATATGCTGCAGGGATTAAAATTGGATTAAAAACCTTCACTAAAGTTTTGCGAAGTAGAACTCTGGGGATTTCTGAATGCAGAGATGATAAGATCAAAGCCCAGGTTGTGACCAACACATACAAGCAAAGCAGCAAAAAATGCTTAGATCAGCAAAGTCAGCCTGAGAACAAAGCAAGTGAAAAATGACAGAGCAGGTGAAATGGTAGCACAATGAAAATATGAATATTCACTAAAAATTATGCTATGTTATAGCCTCTGATTTTTGTTAGCCTTTGCTATTTGGTAAAGCCTCTGATTTTTGTTAGCCTTTGAGAGAATTACTTCTTTAAGAGGGAAGATGAGTAGTTATTCAAAGGGTGGAAGGACTGAGCACAACAGCAGAGACTGAAACTAAACTTGCATTTCATAGAAGAGGATGTGAGAAGTCAGGCTGTGGTTTTGCACCTTTACTGGCTTCATTGAATGTTAGCTTCACAAAGTCAATTCCCATGAAAATACCCCTTGTAAAATAATGGGAGTGGGATTAAGATAAAAGATCGAAGCAAACATTAAAGGCATTGAGAATAAAGCAAACTATAAAACCTGGAATTCAAGACTGCTATTTACAAAACTAACCAAGTCTTTCCTTGAAAAAGAAGAAAAATCTTGCTGCAGGAATATTAAAAAAACAAACAAACAATTCTTAACTTCTTAAAAGATGCAGGATAATGGTATATATCCTACATCTTTCATATGATTGTCAAGAATCACACTGKTGAAGTCATATTCCCAAAATGAATTCAGTTTTACTTAGTTCCGTTGTGGACTCAGGAGCTAAGTCAGAGCAACTGTATTTACAGAACTATGTAATTGGTTTGGTTTCGTTGGATAAACACAAATTGAATATAATCACTGGCAGTAAGAAGGATATAAAACTAATACACTCAGTGCAGAGACTATCTGGAGTATTGAAGAAACCCAAATATGCAATAAATCATTACCCACTCTCTTGCTATCGTACTTAGGATTATAATGCTTTGTTCAGTGTTGCTGTAGCGCAGCGGACCAGAACTCCACTGTCCTGCTTTCCTGGAAGTGCCCATCTGAGAGCTGGAAGTCACTGAACAGTAAGCTAAAGAAAACGGCAGCAGGAAAGGCAGCCAAAACGAATAGACCAAGCCTGATTCCTGGAAACCAGGTTGTGTGCGGTTCAGGCCTTGGTTTGACATTCAGCACAGTGCTGTGTTTGCCAGCCTGAGCAGTTGTGTCTCCTTCACCATATTTAGCACTTCTGCCTCTTCCACTGTGCTGACATGAGTCCAGCCCTCCTCATAAATCGGAGCACAGAAGAGGTCAGGCTAAAATATTAGCTGGCAAAAAAAGACAAAAAAAAATGTTAATGATTCTTTTTCAGCCAGTCGGTTCCCTGCTCTGAACCACCATGCAACTGGTGTCAGCCCAGTGGAAAGGCCATAGGACCAAAGCAGGCAGCCTCTGTCACAAGGATGGGAACTGCACAGGCTGGAGCTGCTGCCAGAAAATAGATCCCTGAATGGTACCTTGAAAGAAAGATCTGGTAAAAGTTTGCTGGATAACGGCATTTAAATGAAGAGACTGCAGAAACATATTGCTAATATGCAGATTTGGAGGCCAGTCAGGAGAGCTGGTCAGGAGGCTTAATGAAGAAAGGAGAGGCTGGGATATGGATGAAACTGGCTGAAATGAGACTCTAAAGGAAAACTCCACTTCTTCCAGTCTGTGATATGCCCGAACCACTATGCTAATCATAACTCCAAATAACAATATGAAAGGCTGCAACTTGTTTTTGTTGATTCCTATATTCAACACTGCATTAACACCACCTTCTCTGAGCTACTGCACCTGGCTTTGCTGATGGGGAAATGCTGCTGCGCGGGGTGTTGATGCTGCTCATGTATCCATTTCCCTCTGTCCACAAAGTTATCAGCTGTCTTGCTGTTGAGAAACGTCTTTCCCTCCTTCCTGGCCTGTGAAACCAGAGAGCTCAGCTGAGCTCGGCCTTTGCATGGAGGAACTGGAGAGGTTCTCATCTGTTGTGCTCCAGCAGCGCTGCTGCAGAGAAAGTCATCGACGAGGGAGGCTGGCAGCATCTTTAAACACAGAGTAAATAGGAATTTGCAATGAAACATTACCACATTTTTGACAGTACGACCAGCACAGCACTCACTGCACGGACTGAGATCTAACAGTGCACAACTGCCACACATCTTTGTCTGTATAGGTCCCAGAACAACCAGATCTAGAATATTGTCCTCTCTCTAGCATTTCATCACCGAAAACAGAGTAACAAATTGAGAAATAGACAAAGAAAGTTAAAAAAAAATCGTAATGATGAACAGGCTGGAAGGAGTGACCCTCCTTTGGGGCAAGAGAGGCCAGTCTGGAGCCTCTGATTTTTGTTAGCCTTTGGGAACCTCTGAGCAGGCMGGAAAAAAATTGTGTGAATACAACAAAAAAGGAAATCACATTGAACAAAAACTAAAGAAAAGTATTTTGTGGGAAACGTTTTGAAGAATGGGCATACAAACACTACTGCAAAGGCTTTTAACCACACTAGGCAATGTAAAATCAAGAACTCAGAGAATGCCACCATGGAAATACATTAAATAAGCAATCATTTCTCCTTCCTGACCAAACATTGAAGACAGCACAGTAGAATTTTTGGAAAAATTTGCATTCTATTTCATATTTTAAGTATTCAGTAATTAACACCAGTGATTTGTCACTCTTCGTTTACCATTTCTCTGTTGATGACTCACTACCATTCCTTCACAATTACTCTTTCTCATGGTTATTTCCAGATCTATGACTTGAAGTAACCACAGAATGTAAGGTCTGCGACTGCTGATTTCACTTTCGAGCTTGAATTCTGTTTTCTTCAGTAATATTTTTAATATTAGCATGTGGCTGTTTTCTAGCCAGGCTCCAGTCTTCTTTCATCATCATCTTCAACTTTTCATAATTCTCATTGAAATTGTCATTTGGAAAAGAAGCAGCTTTTTAGCATTTGAAATTTCTTATATTTTTTTTAACAGCAAATTTCTTCCTTTAAACCAAGAGAGGCAATGGCTGAATAAGCCATTCCTAAGTCTTCTGTTTTGTTTTGTTTAGCTTTAGAAGTCTCCTTTTATGTGTACGTTTATCCTGGATAAATTATTTCACCTTTCACCTCTAGAACTTGACCATGAATTGCAATGATAGTGTACATTCAGATTTTATTGTAATTTACATGCACTTTATTTTCCCTATATATAAGGACAGTCCATAGTTTTCACTCACTGTTTTTACTGATCCGAGGACTCATTGCATTAGAAGAGTAGGGTGAAGCAGAAAGTGCCTTGACCTCAATGCACTACACATATCTACCAATGGAAATTCCTTTCAGATATGTCTCAATTAAAATTTTGCAGAAATGACCAAAAGGTGTGGTAATATCACACACCTTTCTCTCATATCCCATTTGAGCACTCCTTGCTCTGCTTCTGTAATCACTGGACTTTGATACTGGCAGGAAAGACCTGTCCTAAGAGACAGGAAAGCTCCACACGAGGTAGCTAGTATAGCATGAAGTGCATACGCAAAAAGCTCCAGTATATCTGTCATTTTCGGTTTTGTGATACAGATTGGGAATTTGATCGTGTGGGCTTCGAGGTACTGAACAGCACTGCTGTTGTTCGCACCAAGCAGTGGAGGATTTTAGAAGGCACAACTTTGCTCCAGTRGTAAGGGGTTATGGTACGACTACAACAGCATTTTGTTACAGCTTCTTTCTTTGGTCAGGATACCATTTTCTCAGTTCCCTGACCAATCTATAGCTACTCCTGCTGTATTAAAGACACTCGCCGTAAGATTGACGTGTGATCACCAAACATTCTTATGTCGTCTACTGGTGGTACTTTCCGAAGCTTCATTTTCAGAGTCACACATGTCATCTCCTCTCAGGGAACTGATGACTCTGTACTTTCCTTGACATCATCTTTTGCTCTGAGAAGCTCTCATGACACAGACAGGTTGGCACAGGTCTTGCTCTCTGCACTCGATAGTTTCATTTCCAGTAGGGCCTTGTCCTTTGGCTCTTTTATTACATTCAAGTATAGGGTGAAGGTTTTGGTGAGAATTGGATTGCAAGGAATATACCACTTTTCTTGAAGATTCGTAAGTAATGTGTATGTTCCTCTGGAGCACTGTGCTACTGTGCCTTCATTCAGACTTGAGAGAGATACAGCGAAAAAAATACTTAGGGCTCTGTTCCTAAGACAGCACTTAGCACGCACACTACTTCACTAGCCTAAGGGACTGAAAGCACAGCTTTCTGATCCATTGTAGAATCCAGAAGCACTTGAAATAACAGGAATACTTACAAATATTTTGTTTAGACATCTGATAGAAAAGCAGAGGGTTTATACAACATCTGACACATTAAGGGCTGGTCCATGAACAGTTCTTGGAAATGCACGCATTATTTAACACAATTCAGGGAAGAAAGAATCATAGAAAAAAGCAGGTTTTTGTGTTAAATATCAAAAAAGATAAGAAAAAAAGCAAATAAAAAGCATTGCATATTATGATCATTAATAGACTGATTTTTTTCAGTATAGTTTCCCGTCACCACAACAACAAATTCTGATCACTTTGGTCACCTGATGGGCATTTTCCTTTAAATGTATCATCAATGAGTAAAATACCAGTCAAGTTTCACTAATGTCAGTGGAGCRCATCATACAACGGCTGTTGCCATATTCTTCCAAAAATGCAAGTATACTCTGTGACGGTGCACAGGGCCTTGACAAGAGCTCCATAGGAAATGGTATGAACCTTGGTTTTACTACGAGCATGTACGGCATGTCTGTGCTGGGCAGAAGTACTGGAAAATATGAAAAATGTAGCAAGTGTGAAGTAAAAGAAGACCGGGGAGGGGGGGGGAATACACACTTAAAAAGAAACTGGTGATATTTGGGGTTTCATAGGGTACAGACTAGCATGGTTCACGCAAGACACTTTAGTGAACTTTGTCAGCACTTTTTTCTCTTTAGAAAAAAATACAGATGCTACCTAGGCATCTGGAAGGGAGATAAAGTGGAGTGGAGGTTCAAAAGATAATTTTCTCTGCAAACTTTGTGCTTTCTCTAATTGCTCTTTTAAAAGTCTGTCTCTAAAACACCTTTGCTCCAAACTTCAAGCTAGTGAAAAGTAATCACATCAGGAAAATGCCAGAAGGGGAATTAAGTTAATGTTATCAGTGCTCCGCAAAAGAGAAGGAGCAATAGTGACAAGTACTTTTTTAGTTACCAATTCTTTTAAGTATGGTGGCAGTTTGTGGGAGCGATGGTTGAAAATAAGAGAAAGCAAGAACCAAATCGCGTTAAAATAAAACGCGAAGATTAAAAATGACAGCGGCCGTAACCGAGGACGGACGCGGTAGTGCTGCCGCTCGCGTTCTCGCTGCCTGAGTGTGGCTCGCTCTTTACCATCTACCGGGAGCCAGGCAGGCAGTGAGGCTCGGAGCTTGGGTTTCACAGACTTTTTCTGGTAATCGCCTTCTTTTCTCACGCTCGGGCTCGCTTTCCCCTTTTCTTGCCTGTACGGGAGCGCTGGAGCGGGGCACGGCTGAGGCCTGGGACCTGCGTGCCCCTGGCACCGGAGCGTGCGTGCGTGGTGGCTGTTTGCACRGGTGTCCGTGGGGCAGCGTGCGTGGGAGTGTGTTTGTGCGTGTGCGTGCGTGTGTGCGGGGCGGGTGTCTCCGCCTCACCGTGTCGTGGGTGTGCGCGTTGGGGGGAGTCAGTGCGTGCGCGTGGCCATGAGGAGGCGTGTTTGTGTGCAAGGGGTGTGAGTGTGTCCGTGTGCAAGGGGTGTGTCCGCGTGTAGCGCGGGGTGTCCGCGTCCCTGGGCGGGGCGGAGCGGAGCAGGGGCCCCGGCAGGGAGCGCGGACCGGCCCGGGCAGGTGTCGCCGCCGCCGCCGCGCACATGCCGGAGGCTCCTGGCGCCGGTCCCGCGCCGGCCGGTGAGTGCCGCGG
>NW_028186356.1:1137578-1186987 GCF_003343005.1 Rhea americana | reverse complement strand
CTAGGCACAGCTGGAGACTCACTTCATCGGGGGCTGAGCAGTAGCAACTGTGCAATCCCCAAAGTTGCGAATGCGAGGTGCCACCGGGCCCCATCCTCACTGGGCACTGAGGTCCTCTCCGGCCACTTCTCACAGAGCAGTACCTATTAACAGCAGTCACCTTCTGCTCTGTGAGCACCTATATTCTCCCACTACCTTGCATGCACCATCCCTGCTGTTTGATCTGTGCACAACAGTACAATTTTCCCTTGTTGATGTACAATCTGAATATATTTTTCCTCTAAAACAAACAAACAAACAAAAAAAGCAAAATTGCCATTTTTCTTTGATCTAAGCTGAAGGTAATTCTCATTCTTTTCTTATCTTTTGCTCTGATCACAGTTTATATGCTTCACTGCATTCATTTGTTGCTGCATAGACTGTCTAGCACTTAGTAAACTGGCAATTACAATTATTTGAAGAGATGCTATTTTAGTATGTTGACTCAAGCAGTATTTTGGATATAGTTTTGCTGTCATAAAGCAAGCTGTCTTAAGGATGTTTACAGTTCTGGGCAATTTCAGTTTATTGGAAGGCAGAACATTTACTTGAAGCACTTTGGTGTTGTGATTGCTCATCCTTGCAGTTACTAATCACCTACAGTATTCACTACATTAGGTACATTTCTGTAGAGCTGAGGTGTTGCAGCAAATCTTAAAATTTCCCTCTGAACAGCTTAGGGATATAAATAGAAAGCAAGTGTGTTTTGGAAAATCTTACATATTTCACATTCACGACAGATATTCGTAGCTCACTTTCTTAAGAACATGAAATGGATCTCATCTTGCATCCGTGTGGACATGCCCCCAGTCACATAAAAAGCAGTCAGTATATAAAGTTTTGYTTTACAATACATGTTTAAAATATAACATCAAGTTATTAAAATAGATGCGTTTTTGTAACAAGTCAGAAACTATGGAAAGTGCTAGTTCATGTATTTTGCTCAAGAATATATGGTATACCTTCACTGCTTCTGTACTCCTGCAGCAATAGGATGAAAAGGAAATAGTTGTTAATGCACATTGTGAAATGTACTGGAAAATATTAAGCTTAGTTCAGGCTGAACTTGAAGTATCGAATAATCTGAGTAAAACACTTGTATTGCAATGTCCAGTACTGAAGTATTAGTTTTATGTAGTAAATCTAGACATGGTATAGCTTTGCATTTAGACAGAATTTTTAAACTCTCCTGTAGACCTTAAAACATTTCTAAAGCCCAGTTTTGTGTGATTTTGTTAACAATGTGCTTATTACATGTGTCTGCAGATATGTTTGTTAGGGTACAATTTAATATGCATAAATCARCTGTGTGTGACGGCTTTCATTTTGGAAAGTAATCCAAAGAAACTGTAAAATTGCTCAATCCCAAAGGCGTGTCCAAAATTTCATGTGCAGTATTTCAGCTCTGGGACTCTTGTTAGTCATCTGGAATGAAACAAGTTCATTTGGATTTGGGATCATTATAAAATCTCAGAGCACAGACCTCTGGAGGAATATGCAAGGATCGTTGTGGAGCGCAAAAGCATCCTCTGGTCAGCAGCAGTAGACATCGTATCTGACTCTAGATTCAYGTTAGGGTCTTTTTGCCTGATGGGCCCACTCTGTCTCTTCTGAGCATTCCCTGATTTGTCACTAACTCCCTTTCCCTGGTATTCCCCCAGCATTAGGCTGCCCAGTGCAAATGAGTGACACAGCAGTTTGCCACTGGGGAGATGGGGGAAGTCCCCCTGCAAAAGGTGAGGAAAGTGTCCTAAATTGGGGCTGTAGGAAGCCCCAGGAAATTCCACCCAGTTTCTTCCCCTTCCCTTTTACCTCTTCTCCCTCCCTCTCATTCCCCTGTGAAACRGCTCTCATTTTGTACAGCTCTGTGGAGACTACATTTGCTTTGGGGTGACAAGGAAGGAAGAAGATGGCACAAAAGACTGTAAAAGAGGCTGGGAGGATATATGCCGCCTCTGAGTTGGTTGACTGGTTGTGACATGACTAGAAACCCCAGCTTGCCAGCGAGCGCTGTGCCTGGCTGCATGCAGAGGACACAAGGTAGCTCTGAGTAGGTAGGGGATATGAGGCAAGGCGAACTGCAAATGCTGCGAGGGAGACGGGAGAGTGGCGTCTGTGCTGGAGTTTGGGATGCGCAAACGTGTCTTGGAGAGAAATAGTACATGTTGTTATCTCCTGAGAAGCTGCAGAGAGTGGAAGGTGAGGAGGTGTCATGTGCATGTATGTACATGAGAATCCCTGGGGTGGGGGGACAGAAGGGGAGAGAATTAAGAAACTTGAAAACTGCCGCTTTACATATGGAGTAGAGTGTTCAGACTTCCTTTGCGTGGTGTGTTCTTTCTGCTAAAAGTTCTACTAAATTTTAGCTGTTACACAGCTACAAGGAGCTGGAGAAGTTTACCTTTAAATTTTAGATTCTGACCACTTTTGTGCACACGTGCAAGGCAAGAAGTGTAAGAGCAGAAATKAATGCAGAAAATCTTACTCCTTTACACATGAGGTATTTACGATTTGTCCTTGTTCTTTGCAGTGTGCTTTTCAGTTCTGGGCTTTCAGTGGGTCTTTGGGAGGGAAGGGAGCAAATGATGTCTGTTTTTTAAAGCATATACTTTTAAAGTACACATAATTCCCACATTCCTCTAGCTATTGTGCCTGTCTGTAGGGATAACCAACCTAAAAATCAACTGCTGCTTAGCACCATGTGTTTGAGTCACAATTTAGCGGTGTTAGGAGGGAAAGTTAATTAGAAAGGATTCACAAAATAAACATTTGGATTTTCTGGAATTGTAAAATAGTAGAGTACAAAAGTTTTTAAATGATCTTTCCACTTTTAGGGACTGGTAAAAGGCATTCATTTCTCTAAGAGAGCAAAATGTTGTTTGCATGGCTTGTGCCTTCTACAGTTTGGTTTTTGGTGCACTTCACAGCAGGTAAGGATTTCTTTTTTCTACATAGAAGTTATCACTTAAAAGATGCTCTCAGGTCAGGAGTTTTTCTTTCAGCTTTTGTGTGGTGCATGAGTAAGAATCTTTCTTAACGGAGAAAGCAAAATTGGATACTCGATTAGGTTTATGTTGTAATTCTCTCAAGAACTGTTTGATCCACTGCTGCTGTTGAGTGACTTCCCATTGTTCATGACAATGTATTTTGTTATTTATAACTGTTTGTGGTAGGAAGTATAGACAATATTCTGATTTGACAGCATTTTACTCCCTTATTGCACAGCTGTAAATGCCTTCAGTGGAGGAGGAATATAGACTCRGTTTTTGATAGAAGAGGCAAGTGCACTCAGGCACTGGCATCTCTTGCCAGTTATACATTGCAGAAACGTATACCCTGCGAGTCAGTTCCATTTGTGTATTTAGGGTAGTATATAACAAATAATTGCTATTAAGTTAATTTTTTGTCTTTTTTAATTCAAAGTAGAAGTGTGCTGTTGGTTACAGGAGAAAACATATCTATGATTTATTTCCACAGAGATTTTCAAAATTCAAAAGTAGATAGAAATGGTGCTCCATCATTTTACTTTATCCACAGTGTAAGTGTCTCAGAGTCTGCCATCAAACACATATTCTTGTACGCTGAGTTCAGTGTTGGCTGCCCAGCCTTTTATGTGCTGTGGAATCTTGAAAAGAAAATATACAAAAGGAATTTTCTAGTGAAATCAAAGAAAATTTGACTGGTTTCTTCAGTAGAGACATGTCTGCTACTGTTTTACTGGAATGTAGATATGTCTTTAAACAAAAACAAAGTAAGAGTCTTTCAGACAGATTTTGCCTTAGGTTGTGTCTCTTTAATATAAGGACTGGTAGCTGGACTTTGGCTTCTGATCTCTGGTTAATTGGACTGGTGAAAATTGTGGCAAAGCAGTATACTATGAGTAACAGTGCAGAGACAGGAATTCTTGCATTCTAAATTTGTGAAGACTCTCTTCACAGAGTGTAGTATATTTTACAAGATAAATTATATATTCTTTTTAAAGGTTTGTTTTCCCATTCTGTTGCAGAAGCATGTGGTAAAGGAAACGTGACTGCTAGCAAACTTCCCCATGGTGTTGCAGAAATATGCGATAAAGGAAATATGACTGCTAACACTGCTTCTCATGTCCAACCTGGAACGAATATTATCCTCTCATGCCAGCTAAAACAACCAAAACAGAATGAACAGTGCAAGATAGCTATTTTCTTTAACAGTTCTGAATTAAGTAGCAATTATGGCAGTTCAGTAAGCACCAAATTTCTAGTCCATACCTACGGCAAACTCATGTTTACTTGCAAAGTAGTTTGTGAATACAAGAAAAAACTCATCTGTGGAATTGATATAGAATCTGGAAGTAAGGACAATTTCTTTATTCTTTATTCTTACCCATTTTCTTCGGTACCCCTGGGACATACATTAGAAACTGGTATTGGATGGCCTTTTTCAAGAAAGGTGCTATGTTTATTGGGTTTTTTTGTATAAGATATTGCAGGCTGAAATTGCAACACTGTAAGTGATCTCCTCTGATTCCCAGCCACCCATGTGGATGGTCAGGGTGAACCATATTTGCATAATTTCCTTCTCTGGGGGGTGATTCTACATACACCTGTATCTTTCCCTTTGTACCCACCATGTATCATCATCCAACCTTTGAAAAAGTTAACGTGTTAGTTTGTACACAGTGATTGTGTTACCCAACTTACTCCACAGTAGTGAGAGGAGGAATCCAAGTCATTGCTAAATCAAAAAATGCTAAATAAAACCACTTGTTGGAGCAAATACAAGACTCTCCTGTTCCACCCTTGAAACCCATATCTGCAGACTACAGGGAACTTGCAAGGAAATCTCAAGTTTTCTTCTAGAAATAGACAAACTGATGCTGCTTCAGTAGTCACCTTCTGTATCAGTGGAAGACAGGCTTCTCTTTTTAAGAAATCATGTTATTGCTTCAAGCAAAACTTGTGGTGCTTAGTCATGATGGCTGTTAAGCACTTGTATTCATTTAACAACTGTGTGTAGTGACTTAGGTTTTGCACGAAGGTTAGAGGTCTCAACAGATTGCAGAGATCATAGACTTAACTGTTTTTGCATTTAAAAATTGTCAGCTTGATTTTTTTTGCAGCTACTTGTCTATGAACTCCTCAAAAAAATCCAACATTTGTTAGTATTTCTCCATTGACATTTCTAAGGAAAAAACTGACAAGAATCTCTGTTTAAGATCCTCCAGATCAGCCAAAGAATGTATCATGTATACAGTATGGGACAGATAGTAATCCTACCTGCACTTGGAATAAAGGAAGATTTACATACATAAACACTACATATGTAATACAGTAAGTAACAAATGGATATAGGTTCTTTAATACTTATAATTGTATCTTAGAGGTTTTTTATTTTTACTCTGTTTATTACAGATTTACTCTTTCTTTTTATCAAAGCACATAAAAGATTCAGTAGGTTTATGAATAAGTCAGCCCAAGGCTCCTATGATCACAAAAGCCAATTATAGCTGTTAAAAAGATATTTCTGTTTACATTTGTGTATGCTGCACAGCAGTAATTCAGTTATTTCTGGATTAAGCAATTAACGACAGTATACCAGGACATGTCTCCTCTTTTGGAAATGGAAGTTTAATACTGGAACTGGTCTTAAAATGACTGGTTAAACCTACTGTTTTCCCTGTGGCGAATCTTCTCTATTGAGTTATTCTGTGATCAGCAATACCTCTGCCAGAAAACCTAGAGTGTGAGCTTTTCACTCTGTCTCAGAGTTTAGCTAAGGAGATGGAGAACAACAATTGCTTGGAAACGTATTATTGTTGCTTTGTTCAAGAACCAACATTGTTCCCTCTCATTGTGCTAAACTGAAACAGATCATGAAGATATCTGCCACAAACTGTGAGGATGGAGGAAAGATGTTATATAGCCTGTTGGGGTAGCACTAGGAGACCTTTTGATGAGAACAGTAATTTAGGGAATCGTTGAGTAGGAGATGTCAGGAACCTTACCAAAAAAAAAAAAAAAAAAAAAAAAATCCACTCAAGCAAACATATAGATATAATGAATGAATTTTGCCATTTGAAAACAGCTGGGCAGATTGAACTACTTCCCAGTTTACCAGAGATGTTGTATGTAGACCATTCCTTTTGCTAGGCTCATGATTACTTACTTCCTTGGCCAAAGTAGTAGCAGTTCATAGAAACCTGTCACAGCTCTTAAAGCAGGAGAATTTCAAGTTATCTTGCGGAAGAGTAGTAAAGCGTGTGGATAATGAGTCCTTTAAATGTTAAAACGATACATAGATGTGTAGCAGGGCTTGCTGGTAAATTATCTTAAGTATTTTACAAAATACAAAAAGTCAGCCTGCATCAATRTGATATAAATAATCATCTCTGATTCGAGTGAAGAGAGTACACAGAGGCTAAGCAAGTTATCCCGTGAAATGGGATGAATGACAGATTGAAATAAAAGTCATGTTTGAAGTTAAGCCATCTGACCATTAGATTGCAAATACATTAAGTATTTATACCACTAATTTATGCAAAAAAAAAAAAAGAAAAGAAAAAAGAAAGAAAGAAAAGAAAAGAAAAGAAAGCTCTTCACCACCCCAGATTCTTGGATGCCAACGTTTRTGCTCAGATATAAGGAAATACCAAATACCTATTATACTGTCAAAAAGAACCTACTCACATGTTTGCAGCTTAGTGGAAATCCAGAAGTATTTCTTTTGTCTGCTGTTAAAATCAAAAAGCAGTATAACACCTTTGCTATCCGTTTAGCACAGAGGGATATTTACTATAAACACTGTACCTCAGCTATCTTGAAAGCACTGTATTTAAGCAGATAAGGTAGATCTTTCATYTGAATTTGAAGGGGCAGATTACCTCATTTTCAGTAGAATGTTTCTTCACTTGAAAGGTAATTTTCCTGCAAGTTATTGAAAGAGTCACAGTCTCAACAGATACAGACAAATAGTTTTATGGAGATCAGATGCCTCTGCACATCTGGGTAATCTAGCTCTTACAATATACAGAAAAGTGTTAACCAAGAGTTTTCCTTCTATTCTAGGCTATCAAATGGCACTGATATGTTATATTTTTTAGAAGAAAATGTGAATAATAAATTTGGCTCACTGGTTCTGAGCACGAAGTTGAATTTTGATTCCACTTACACAGTTGTGGTTGCTGCCTCCAATGAACTAGGAAACGCTTTTTCACAGCCGCTCATGTTCATGTTAATAGACATAGGTAAATATATTACTTACCTCCTTTCAATTAGTCCTAGATATGTAGAAAGAAATGAAAACAATTTAAGCACTGTATTTTAATTTAAACCTGTCAGAAAAAGTACCTACCAGTCTAATAAGCTTGTTATTCTAGTGTTCTATTTAATCCTACATTTCTAATTATGCTGCATGTCTAAGTGCTGGTTTCTTATTTGTGTTTTTGCTGCCAGTGAAACCACATCCTCCTAAGTTTTTAGTGAAATTTGAGAATTCTTCTGCAACAAACTGCACAGTTTTTTGGCGTGATGAAGCACAAGCACAGCACTTTAGACTAAGATATCGTTCACTTAACAGTTACACATGGAATATGGTAATCATTTTTTTTTGAAAAATAAATGTTGTGATGTGATCAAAAGTTGTGATCCTTGGAGGTTGCTTAGATTTTAGTACTACCATTTTGAGTTCATTCTCTTTTTACTAGATTTGGTTTGTTCAAATTAGGCTCTCTGTTCTCTGGCATCATATGTAAGAAAAACTATCAGTCAAAAACTCTACCATTGTTCTAAAATGGAATGAAAGCAAAACCCTGACCTTGTAAGGAACTGTGTGTATGAATGTTTTCCCTTGTGTCTAATGTTTGTATGACACACTGAGAAATCCGAGGTCAGGTTTGAAGCAGTCCTTTATTGAAATATGATAATTTCTTCTCATTGTTTTTCAGGAGTACAGGTGGGTGTTTTGTTTTAATAAACTATCAGTTTCCTATTTTGGACTTTATACAGACATTAATAATTCAGATTATCACTACCTTCAACCTGTATTTCCTTGCAAGTTTAGTGTTATATGTCCTTTATCTTCATTAAAGGTTGAAAGTTTAAATACTGAAAAATACAATCTTTATGGTCTGGAGCCTTACACAGAATATGAATTCCAAGTTAGCTGTAAAATTCACCCTGAGAAAGGACTGTGGAGTAACTGGAGAACTTTTCAAACTCAGACTCCAGAAGCAGGTAATAAAACATGTGATCTGTTATACTAAGCCTGAATCTGAACTTTACATAGAAGGATAGATTTTGACTAATGAATTCAGAATGCTATGCGGTTTTACCTCCTGGTTAGAACTTTCTAAAAATCCCAGAAGCAGAGTCAACAGGGATGTAAACTTTCATTTCTGTAACAGAATTCTTTTTTAATGATTAAAAAATATATTCAGGTTTCTTACAAAACAGTAATTTCGAGAAACAATTGACAAAGGTCTGAATAATATATTCCTCTGACATTGTTGAAAGCTGGAGAATTTTTTTCCGTATTGCCTGGAGCCACAGCAGCCTACCACACTGCCATGCATCTGTAGAAGTCAGAGAAAGCCTATCGTTTTAGCTGGGATAAGAAAATTATTTTGCATTGGTTCACATCTAAGCGTTTTACTGAATTACTGCAGCAATCGCTTGTGCAAGTCTGGACAACTGCCTTGTGAACCTCTGCTGCTAATGAACCTCAAGCTGGGGAAGCACACTCTGGATTCTTGAGCTCACCAGATGATTTGCTGAGAAGTCAAATGAACTAGCCAGAAAATTGCCTGGGTTCCCTCAGTTCTATTGTGGTTGACAAATTTTAATGAAAGTTTATTTTTTGGCAAGTTATCTTTTTTCCAAGTAGAAAAACATTTCAGTCAGAGAATTCCCAATTGTGGCCCCTTCCACAAAACACTGGCGATTTGGAGATYTGGGTACTTTAACAGAGCAGAACATGTTCACATATTCCAGAGACCAGTCCCATCTCAAAGTAGAAGTTGAGCATGTAGTATTTCTACCTTGTAGAAATACAGAGCAGATTCCAGGGAACACATAGCATGAACATGAGGACAAATATATTAGTCTGTACCAGTTCTAATATTAGATGGCTAAGGTTTGTTATAGGCTTGCATATCTGCTTGCTTGACTTCACAGTGAGCTGTATGAAATCACAGGCTGCAAAACTTTCAGTTCTTGTGAAAGAAGAAAGCTTCTCAGAAGTTTGTGTTTCAACAAAGATGTGTTGGCTTCTTTGGCATCCCWGCCTTTCATCTTGTACTTAGCTTTCATTGCTCTTTTTTGTGAATTACTATAAGATCTGCAGGCTCCTTCTGTTATTACTCATGTTATTTACCACTACTGACAGCATCAGTTTCTGTTAAAAGCATTGATTGATGCAGAAGGTGTGAACATTTTCTTCCCTCCCCCATCTTCCTCTCAACAGTTTTCTTAACCTTTTTGATGTACTCTGGGTTGCTATGGTATTTGTGGTCATCACCCCTTTTCACAAGCCAATAGTGTAAAGAATCTTTTCAGCTAATCTAGGAGTATTTTCTGCCCTCAGGTTATATGAGAGCAAGGTGAGGTTGCATATGAAAAATTCTAGGTACATAACGGTCGATCGTCTTTAAAGTAGCTGAAATTCTACACATGAGTTTCGCCTTTAGCAAATTCAGGATTATATCTTTTTAATAAGATACTGCTTTTTGTGTTTCTGTAGGCCTGACCTGCAACAAAACTTGCTCTATGCAAGCTGTGGTGTAAAATGAGTGTGACTTTTTGTTGTTTTTTTTTTTTTTTCCCCTCAGAGCTAATTTGTGTGATTCACATGTGAAATGAACCCTAAAATTTGTGCTGGAATTCAACAGATGCAATTTGAGTTGTTTTTTTTTTTCCTTCTTCTTCTTTTTGGCTGTTTTGAGCTTGCCCCTTCCTCCCACATTGTGACTATATTTAATTTTTTGAGTTTTTTTTTCCTGTGAGTCTTACTTTTGGGGTTTTATTCCATTCACTATTTACAGTTGATACAGGAGAAAGTTCTTAACATTGCTTTGAGAATTTCCTCTATCTTTAAATTTAGCGAACAGCCCTTGTCCCTTTCTAGTCATGGTTGGGCAGCAGCTACTAGCTGTTTAGGTTACTAGTAACAATTATCATTTGAATTTGGTGAGTTTATTTTCTTCAGAGACCTTGAAGAACCAAGCTTTAGTATCTTCTGTCACATTGACTCTCTATCTGTGTATCTCTATCTAATACTGAACTATTTGAGCACATTTTCACCAGTTTTTGCAGTCCAAAGTTTACTTTAGTGTTATTTTAGAAAGTTTATTCAAAGTTGTAGAGTTCAGTGAGTTTCAAACAGTCTAAAACATTAAGGCTTTTCAGGAAGCATCTTCCTCAAATCAGCAGCAGATTTTGATACTCTTGGCTTTCTGAGTGTTAAATATCAACTCCATGAATATAAGGAGAATCTTGGAAAGAACGTGGATTTTAAAAATACCTATGAGAAGGTCCTGTCCAAATAGCTGTTAAAGGTATTTATGACCTAGACCTGTTAGGAATGGGCGGGTACTGTCTGTTGCTTCAGGACTGGTGTGGTCAACTACCGTTYCTCCCCAAAGACCTTAATTAGCTCCAATTTTTACACGATTGGAGTTAATCCTGTCACATGGGTTTATAGGCTTCTTTGGAAATCATACTGATTACTGAGTGCAGAATAAAGTCAATGGCAGAGTATAATCCTGTCCTGTTTTTATGTTTTGTTCTCTTTTTGATTACCCTGTTGTATGGGCAGTCATCACTGAGCTAAAAATTAACCATAATATAAACTTAAATTACAAAACAGTACTGTAAAGTCTCTACACTGTGCATTAAACTATTTCAGAGACATTTTAAATCTTAATTTTCTCAGGATTTTTRATCCTTCACTATATTCAAAATACTTTATTTGTTTCAGAATAAACTCATTAATTCTGCTCACCTTTTTTTCTTTCCCAGTGCCTGCCCAGCTCTTAAATGTCTGGTACAAAAAGCAGGATATGGACTCACAAATGCAGAACATTTCTCTTTTTTGGAAGGTAAGTAAGTCATTAAAGTAAAACCTAAGCAAATGCAGTAGTAACGAGCAAGTTTAGAGGGGAACTGTATTTTATATGTTTGTAGAAAAGCACKTAAACCAAAGACAGCACAGGGCTTTTATCACTGTTTTGTCCAGAGACACAGGAGAATCCTTTACCCAAGACTTTCCTCACGATGCTAAACTCATCAAATCTTTCCTCTCTAGAATTTTCTTTTAAAAGTTCCCAAAACTTTCTGTCATATTGGAAGTATGCCATAYTCCCAGCATATCTTCTCAGTGAACAGAGGATTACATTTGATGGACAAAGTGGAAGTAACACAACTCAGAGTTGCCACCTTTCTCTCAAAAATACAAATTCCTTTCTCCCTTTCCACACCGTGACCAGCATCCCTGATAATATATGTAAAGGTATAGATAAGTTTTCAAATTGTTTTCCAATTAATATCTTCCTCTTCTCATTCCCTGGGTTTTCAAGCTATAGTTAACCTCTCAATTAAAGTTACATCTTTTCTCCACAAAAATGAGCACTAGACAATAAGTGAAAACAGAAATTCTTAAGTAATTAGGGCTGGAGCGTCTGCCCTATGAGGAACGGCTGTGAGAGCTGGGCCTCTTTAGCCTGGGGAAGAGAAGACTGCGGGAGGGATCTTAYCAATGCACGGGAAACCCTTCAGGAAGGGTGGCAGGAGGAGGGGCCAGACTCTTTTCAGTGGTGCCCAGTGCTAGGACAGGAGGCAATGGGCAGAAATTGAAGCACAGGAAGTTCTGCCTGAACGTGAGGGGGAATTTCTTCCCTGTGAGAGTGACGGAGCACTGGAACAGGTTGCCCAGAGARGTTGTGGAGTCTSCTTCTCTGGAGATCTCCAAGGCCCGCCTGGATGCAACCCTGTCTACCATGCTCTAGGTGACCCTGCTTAGCAGGGAGGTTGGACTAGATGATCTCCAGAGGTCCCTGCCAACCCTACTSATTCTGTGATTCTTTGCACTGGTTGCCATACAGAAACACTGTATGGACAGAAAATACAAGAGGAAAGGGGGATAGCGTGCCCTCTGTTCTCCATGTGCACATAGCTTATGAATACGATTTTGAAATATGAACTCCTTCAGAGATGTTTGTTTTTGCTCTTGCATGAAGACCTGTGAGTAGTGCAGAATGAGGAAATAGGAGTGATTTATTGTAATAGCCCTTAAAGATGACTGACCAAACTCTGGGGAAAAAAAAAAAAAAAAAAAAAAAGTTTGGGCAACCAATACTGCAGTCTATGTTACTGCTTTATTGATGGACCATTAAATCTCTTTGTCATAGTGCAGTACCAGGAAGAGTTTGTTTTTCTGGTACTGGTGTGAAACAGGCGGTGGGCAAGCCACATGCAAAAGAGTTTGCTAATAATAAAGCTGCAGAGCTGAAGCTGGACCAGGTTGGAGCAGGAAAACAGTAGGTTGTGTTTGGGTCTGTTGAAGAGCGCCTCCTGAAAGCTAAAGACAAAGACCTTGTATTGAAATGGTGGTGCCCCACAGGGGTAGTAGCTTCAAAGAKTTAGAGCTTTCAGCTCTAAATCCAGTTAACCTGTAGATTAAAAAATGCACATTATTATACAATTTAGAGGAAAAAGCTTATGCTCTGTCTTTTATAACTTTCACAATGAAAGTATGTCTTTAGACAGCAAGGAGCCATAAGTGACATCACTCCCACCCTATACCCTAGATTCTGAACTCAGGTATAGCAGTGATACAGTAACAGATTGAGTCATGGCAGAAGGAAGCAAGAAAACCAGCTGTAAATAAAAATGTGACTTTGTTGCATCCTTTCTATGGAACTGATACATACAGACAGTGTTATCCTACGTGCTAGGAGAGTTTCTCTATTATTACCAATTCTGCACTCAGAGGCCTTAAGAAGAATCTTCAGATCATAGGTTGTTTTGCTGGTTTTTTTGTTTTGTTTTGTTTTCCAAAATTTTTATTTTTAAGCATAATTATCTGTGACTTCTGGTTTTCAATTTCCAGTTAACCTCTCAATTAAAGTTAGATCTTTTCTCCACAACAATTAACACCAGACTATAAGTGAAAGCAGAAATTCTTATGTAATTATTTGACTCCATCAGTTGTGGCTTTAAGATATTAAACTCACAATAGAGAGTTGACAATACTTTCTTTATCTAAGCAGACTTCCTGTGGTGTCATTCATAAAATGGTTATGACACTTTATTTTTATAGTTTTTACAATAGGTACAAAGCAAAAGACACAGACTTAGTACAATGTACAACCATTGTATGTTTTCATATTTTCACATAAATAAATGAATAAATATTGCAAGTTTAGTTTCAGCATAGTTTCAGAAGATTTTCAGAGTAATTTCAGGTGCTGCTTTTGTCCTAAGTCACTGCCAAAGCAATTGTAAAACTGCAAACATTTTCCTATTTTAAAAGTGTTTTTTCCCGCTTTCTTTTTTTTTTTTTTTTTTTTTTTTGTTTCGTTATTGAAAAAAAGAACAACCAAACAAAGTAAATTCTCTGTGTAGAGGAAACCGTGAAATTGACAGTACAAAGTGTGCTTTCACTGACCCAGAGTGGAAAAAACAGCTGTAGGTGTTATGTGTGACAGTGTAGATTAAGAACTTTTCAAAGAAAAGTGTATTGTAAGTTGTAGAATTAAACCAATTTCTTATTTCATTTTCTTTTTATTAAAAATTTGGATTTTACCAGAATCAAAACTTGCTCATTTTCACAAATCCAGTTGTGCAGTTAATGTTTTTTGCCCCCTGTGAAAAGTGTGACTTGAATCTGAGGAGAAAGGAGTGGGTATGTTTCACTGTCACCAGCTGCTTTGCTGGTTGGAAGATGAGCAATTCAGCAGCAGAGGAGCTTCACTAAACTGAATTGAACAGGAAAAAATAAATAAGAATTTAAAAGAAAGGTATGTAACCTTAAGAGAGAATCTCAGGTAATGGATGCTCTTGTCACTCCCAGTAGGGAAATAACTCATTTCAGTTACAGTTTTGCTTGAAGGCAAACAAAAACAGTAACCAGATCTGAAGATAACCCAGCATTACATAGATATAGGCACTAAAAAATTCAATATGGGAGAGATTTCAATGGTCCCTGTTTTGTGTAAGACTCATGACTGATACCTGTGAATGAGGTTAAGCAGCCAAACACTAGACATACAAAATGGGAAGTATCTTGAGATGCGCGCAGTGAAGTGTTGGGTRGCATGGTATTGTGTTACAGTCTGGAGAGGAGTGGGTGATGGGCTGACCTGCCAAAAGATGAGAGCTGGGGAAGACTGTGGCCRGGTGCCAAGGAATCCCCACGAGAGGAGCAGGCAGGGAACTGCAGCCAGGCTTGGAAATGGAAAGAACAAATCAGGGCAGCAAGGTCTGCAAAAGCAGAAACTGCAGCCAAGACACTAGCTARTAAAGCCAGGTTCTTCAGAAAAAGCAGGTGATGTTTTTAGTCATAAAAGTACCTGTTCGTTTATGTAATAATGTTCTCCAGTGAGTGATGGGAAACTGTGCTACCTTTAAAATGCATTGGCTGTACTTGTCTGCCTGATTTCTAGTTTAAAACAATATATTTCAGAAAAAGCAGTCTCAAGAAATGAGGAAGCAATTCCTATAGCACTGCTGTTTTTCTTCCAGCTTTTAGAAGAGAAAAAAAGTAAAAATTGATAATTTGTTACCAAAGAACATTAGCTGGTACATGTTATCTTCCAGCAAGTAACACTGTCACTATAAATAGCTTCTTTATTATTAGAACAAAAATGAAGAAGAAAAAAATTACCTTCAAGTGAAAGCTGTTCACTTAAATCCAGTAGCTTGAGCGTCTGAATTAGGGTGATGCTGTGAACTCATCATCTGCCACAAAMCAGAAGACTTGAAGAGTTCCAGATAAACAGATCCGGAACTCTTTTTTTGAAGGACTACTAGTAGTAAGCCATAGGGCAGCAGGGTGACAGAGCATGTAGCAAGTGACGTGATCTTTCTGACGTTCTGATTATGATCACCAGCTCCTGGGAAAGAATGAAACACGACTTTGGATTAAACTCCTTTCTGGAAAGGAATTAAAATGTGTTGACTCAATATTGCCAGTAAATATCAAGCCTCACAGAAGGTTCTGAAATTAGGGCCTGCTTCAGTTCATGGTCTCATGCGGAAAAGACTTCATGATTATCATTTGGTTGGGAATAACACCTTGAATGGACAAACTGCAGTCTAAAATGAGTGTGTGCTTTTTAAAGCTTTAGTCAGGAGAGTTTATGTGTAACAAAAAAACCCCCCTTTTTTTGGTAGTAAGCAAATTTATAAGCAGATGAAATAATTTATGATTATTATGTGTATTATGTGTATTATGTGAATAAACCAGTCACTTCATTAGTGGCTGTAGAATGTCTTTTACTGCTTAGTTTAAATTCATTATATGTGAGCTGCACTATGCATAGGCCATTTTGTGTTCACTGTGCAGAGAGACAGCAAATCTTCTGTGAACAGCTAGGTGTCTCAACACATGCAGAGTTTTCAGGAAGCTAAACCAATGTCTTTCCCCCAGGCAGCCTCTCAGGATACACTAGGTTCAATCAATCAGTTTTCTGCAATGTACTGTTAATGTTTTGTTTTGTTTTGTTTTGTTTTCTGTCTCAACCAGTCTTTTATCTTGTCAGGAAAAAAAGAAAAAGTAATAAGCACATTTTCTTTGCAGGCCTTGAGCAAGTCAGAAGCAAGAGGAAAAATCCTGCAGTACACAGTGACCTTTAAAGCACTAAACCACAGGAGTCCTGAAGCAATAGAAACAAATGTTACCATGCAAACCAGCTACACCAGAGTCACACCAAAGATGGACTACAACATAACAATCACTGCTGATAACTCAAAGGGCAGCTCCCCTCCTGCATCCATTATGACTGAGCTGGGCATTAAGGGTAAGGAATTTCCCTGGGTATGACGACTAGCAATAGTATCAGCTCTCCTTTGTACTGTTCCTGGTTATGTACTATGGAAGCACTCAGATTCTACCACTTTGTGCTTCTTGAGGTCAGTCTCAATGCATCTTTAGGTAGCTGCAGTGAAAGGAGTTTAGATCCAGTTACATGTGTGGTTGAGGGCAGGCGTGCAGGTTCATGCCAAGTTGTCCTAAATTAGTGCTGATATAATTTTACCTGCACCCCTTCTGCTGACAAGGGCGCTTGTTTGACCACACTGTAAGCCATCCAGGGACCTGACCTGACAGAAAATTAATCAYACCCGCCACCGCCGCCGCCCTGCCCTCCCCTCCCCGCACACACAGAAAAGGAGGGGAGCAATATTTTTCTGATGCAAGAGAGAGAGGGTGGGACTGCATGGTTGAAAACAAGGTGACAATGAGGGGAAACACAGTTGCACAAACTAGCCCTCTGTGTTGTATCTATATAGCAAAATTAATGAGTATTAACTGAACTCATCTGGCCATTTATTGCCTATGCCAATAGCCTAGCCTGCGAAGGAAGAGTCTCCCGGTAACCAGATGGTTCTGTTTAAAGATAGAGTCTGCTATTTGCACTTGTCCTTGTGTGACATAAGTCATAAGTAAACCATTTACAGAACACATTGCTAAATATTACTTACCCAATGCTGCATCAGACATCACTGAGATGCTTTCTTGCCTTTGAAGGCAGATGGCACAGCTCACGTTGCAGAATGCACTGATTATGAGAGTCCTTTTGTTAGGCAGCCTACGTGGTGATAGGCTTGATGCAGAAATGCATCTAGTGTATGATTATTTGTCTGGAGGAAGTAAGATGAGAACCGCTTTGTGGGCACAGTTCAATTGTATTTGTTAGAAAAATTGGTTGTAAAAGATGATGGTGCTTTTATATGACAGATGGAAAAATGGTGACCTTCACAGCCGTTTCTCCTGCAGGAAAATGTAACCTGGACTTAGCTGTGAAAGCAAGAGTTTTGGTCTTACAGAGACCATGTAGGTTTGTGGCTCTAATAGAGGAGCAGGGTTGTGCAGCAACAGTATCTTCTCAGAGCTTGAGAATGGCTCTGGTAAAGAGGGAAAGTTGTGAGTGTTCCCACTGCTGCACTGTGAGACAAGAAAATAATGTGGCTCTATTCTTATCAGCATAGGCAGAGATCACCTTGACATAAAAACTTGCTTTCAGCTGTGGTTTTATTTTGATACATTGCATAGCACCAAACTGGAGGAAACACAGTAAAACCAATACCAAATTACCAAGTCAAATACAGACAACTAATAGCATTTGACAGTCACTTCAGGTTAAGGTAGTGCAAGGCAAGTTGTAATGATGGGGTGTTTTTTGTTTGGTTGTTCTTTCTCCTGCTTAAGATTTGCCACCACCTCGGAATGTCTCTGCTATAGCAATGGGAAATAACAGCATCTTAGTCATTTGGCAACCTCCTATTAAATCTACTGCATTCGTCAATGGATACATAGTAGAATGGATAGATATACACAGAAATAAGAGCCTGGAACCCCATCTAAACTGGATAAAACTTCTAGCATCCAACCTGTCTACAGTGATATCAGGTAACTACAGCTTAGGAGGAGGATATTACTGAAGTGGTCCTTTATTTTGAAAGCTTTTTAAGGAATAGGTTAGATTCCAATTTTTATTAGTTCAGCCTGAGAAAGTATGGCAGTTGAAAGCTTTTTTTAATGGGCAGAAAAATTTGATTGCTGCACTTCAGCAGTCAGTCTCAACTGAGTTTTATATCCAGTAAGCAGAAAGCCTCTCTTTCTCTCTCTCTTGCTCAAAAAACAGTCCCTTCCTAATGAAGAAAAACAGCTAGATAAACCTCAAAAACTGTAAGAGATAAAAGGCTTACGAATTTTTCTGGTCTAATAGTTGTTATTATTAATCTAAATCAATACTGGCATGTCATGATTCTTTATACCAAATAGCTATTAAGTTATGATTAGAAGGCAGTAAGTGTTACTCTACCTAGTCTTTCTTAACTAACCTAGCATACTCATGCCATCATTTTGAAAAGAAGAATGGGTTATTGTCAGCCTTTCATAACTCTTAGGGTTGATCTTGGGAAGAGAACGTTCATGTGAAGTTATGAGGAAGATCTAAGGTGTTATTCTCTTGTGTTTTTAAAATTATCTTCCACATAGCAAAATGCCACATATCATGTCTTAGCTGTTACACTGCTTATTACTCTACTTTTCTAGTTGAACATAAGAAGTGATCCAAGATTTTCTTTGGGGAATTCTTTTTCTTTCTTTCTTTCCTTTTTTTTTTTTTTTTTTAGCAAAAAAAAAAATCCACCCTTAAGAAGAGTTGACATGACTTTCTTAATAAGCACTAGATTTGTGCCAAGCTGCTAAATAGGAGACCATGTAGCATTTTTTACTTCTTCTTTATGAAGGATGTGTAGTAAATCAGAAGCTTCATCTCAAGGTCGAACTTGATAACGTAAATAGTTTACGTTACATAGTTACAATAGTTTACATGACTGTAAATACTTTAATCAGAAAACTATCCACTTTTAACATTTTTATTTAGAGCAAATAAAAGATCATGTGTGCTATCACATTGCCGTATCTGCACTTTATCAGGACAGAGCTGGACAAGTGGCATCAGTTAGGGGATACTCAAAGGAAAAAGGTAAATCACAGTAATTTGCTTTCAAATATTTTTAAGCCACCTTAAACTGTCTGACTTTAAAAGTTGGTCTTATGTTTTATAGCACCGTTAGTTGGACCCCAGATGTATTCAACACCACAGACAAATGGCATTTTGGTTTCTTGGGAAGAAATCCCTGCCAATCAGCAAATGGGCTGCATTACTGCATACAATATATACCTCCAAAAAAAAGACAGTAAGGTAGCTCCAGAAGTCCATGGTAGGTATCTGGTTAAAAAAAGAATAGAGAGATGTGTATGTGTGTTGTGTGGATGGTAAAGAAGAGGGAAAGAAAGATGACTCGAGAAAGTTCTATATAGTCTAGGAACCACAGTGGCCAACTCCTGACCTGAACTACCATGAGGTTTAGCAGGAAAGTTCAGTTTCAGTTCTCCCTCTGCTACAAGTGTTCATCAACAGGATCAGATGGTCACTGTTTAAATTGTTTCAAAGCTTTGACTTAGTGTAGGGAAATCTAATACAGCATTCTATTTTAATATAAAACTTTCTTTGCTTTTAATTATTTGCTTAAATTATAACCAATGCAACCTTTTAAAGTTATTGCAGTAAAGTAACAGACTTTCTGAAAGCTATATWCAACAAATGCAGACATACTCTATTTGTCCTGTAGTGTGCACTGCATTCCCATATATGCATGCTTCTACCATGCAAGTCCTCTTATAACATCCATATATCTTCCACACGAAAAAATATTTTTGCCAAAATTTTATTCAGGAGTTGCAAGACAGTTTTTAATGGATAGTTCATAGTTCCAGCATACAAACCTCATTTTAGGCTTCAACATTACCTTCTCAACCAACCATAGTCAAAGGACAGGCTATCCAGTCGCCTGTGTAGTATCTGTTCAATTCCGTACAATGAATTAGGTCTCACAACAAGGCAAATTATCCACTAACATAGCAAAGGAGCATTTACTTAAAGTAATACATGTCATTCAGTGCTCCTTTTGTCAGCAAGGTAGTTTTTGTTTCTGTACTGTGTCACAGTTTCTGAACAAGTTCCTCAAGGTTCTTTTTCCTAAATAAGCATCTTTTCCTTTATATAGAAACAGTGCAGGGAAAGGCTGTTTCTTTCCCTCCCCCCTTCATTTACTTTAGAACCATCTATTCTTTATACATACTGCCTTTCTTACCCATCATTCAGAATCTGTGCCTATAAGGTAACAAACAAATCCCTAAATTCCTGTTTGGTGTTTGTTTTTTCCTCTAATTTATTACTGATTGTGACTATAGGTGAGCTTTAGACATCACCATAGAAAGACAGTGAATAACAGATGTCTTCACAGTGGTGGAGGCGAGAGAGAAGAAAAATCTGTATCTGTATGTGTGTGCGTGTGTATTTTAGGTAGATTAGGTAAGAGAGGAAACCTCTTGAAAAGCCATATACAACAAACACAAACATACATACAATATATATTCATTAAGCATAAAAAATTACCTACAAGAAAAAGTATTTTCTTGAGATTTTCTTTTTAACGTTGAAAGCCAGATCTAACTGCATAAGGACATTTTGGTTCATCACAGAATTTCTGGGTTTTAGTCTTTAGTGATAGCGAAAGGCTGAAATTAGATGGAGAATCTGCTAGCACATATACCTATGTATATTACTTACAGTTTTGGATCAAAAAAAAAAACTTGACAGTTTACATTTAACGCTTATAGCAATGGGAACAAAATTTTTGGGGGCTAAAGACTTTAAAATCTCTGCAGTAAGAAATCAGAAACTATGCTGTCAGAAACTATACTGTCATCTAGCATGGAACAAGRAAATTCCTAGTCCACATTTTTAATCCATCCAAAGTGGGTCAGAAAATGCAGATGGGGTGGAGGAAAAGGGGAAGAAAAGGAAAGAAATTAAAGCCACTCCCATATGTAGAATAATCCTCCCAAACCTAACTAAACAACAGCAAAAAATCTCCCTTGTGTCTAAACAAGATATTCTCATGACTTTATATGACCTGGAAAAAAGTAAAAAGAGCACATAGATAATTGTTTATAACATGACAATGTGGACTGTTTTATTGTAAATAGGCTTGGTTTCTATGCTAAGAGCAAAACACCTATCTCAAGAAATAACCTTTTATTTTTTTTCCCCCATTACATGTATTTTTTTTTCAACATGTTTGTTAGCACAAAAGAAAAAAGCACAACTGGCTAGTTAGGGTGGGGCATATTATAACAGGAGACACTGGAGTTCACAGCTGTGTTCCTGAAAGACCTCAATTACAAAGTGAGGATAACAGTGCCTCTCTAGGTATAATGCAAGAGTGACTGCATTAAGAAACTGAGGTGTTGAAAAGGTGCTAGGGATAGCATAAGACAGGTGTTATTTAGAAAAAAATATTCTAATGTTCCCTTAAATTAGATCAGTATTCTTAGTCTGAGGAATAGTTTTGATACATAGAGCTAATTTACCAAAAATACAAGATTAGAGTCTTCATTGAGAAAAAGTACAGAAAGAGAGGAGTTACACACTCAGTGAGCATTGGCTAGATACCAATACCATGAACAAAGTAGATTTTCCACTGGATTGGAACAGCTGGTCCCTCTCCCCCTAGTCCTTTTTATTTTTTTATTTTATTTTTTTTTTAAGGCTCAAGACAACAATGTGTAGTTATTGATTTGCAAATCAGTTCCATGGCTTTGCAAAAATGTACTAGACAAAGCAGAGCCAGCCTCTGGGACCAGAAGTCATCGCACTTTTAGCGCACAGGACTTCGCTCCAACTGCAGTACATTGATTAAAGGGGCCTAGATCACACATACCTTAGTCCAAATTTTAATAAAACTAACCTAGCAGAAGCATTTATTTTAAGCTAGCATAGTTGCTAAGTGTTAAGTCTGACAAAAACACCACCAGTGCATGAAGGAATGGAACGTTGTTGGTCATAAGCCCTTCATTTGTCTGCAGCATCTTCTAAATTAAAAAGAAGCCACAGTTCTTAGACAAACTTAGAGTTTTACTCAGACAAGTGGTAGAAAATACAGTGGTTCAAATGGATCTGTGAGTAATTTTTTTTCAAAAATAACCTGAGCCTCATAAGAGAAAGCAGGACAGGATGCACGGGAGCTGCTCAGAGCACAAAGCATGTGCATGCTGAGAGAAGACCAAAGCTTAAGACTTACAGGGTTGAAGAACACTAAGGGTATTCTTATAAGGGTAACTTGATCTGGCATCAAGTTCTGGAAACCTGCTTCTTAGAGCTAAACGCAGTAAGAATGTGTGCTAGATGCTTCCTTTGATTCTCCCTCTCTTCCTTTTAGTCATTCATAACGTGACTGCCCATTCATTTCACATTGCAAATCTACAAGATGGCGAGAATTATTTCCTGTGGATGACAGCGTCAACTGCTGCTGGAGAAAGCCCCCACGGAAACAGCGAGCTCATTTGCTTGGAAAGTAATGAATCTGTGGTGGGGGTGAGGGGCTAGGGGAAGTTCTATCCCTTGGCCCAGTGTTCTCCACAGACTGGAAATGTTTTACCTGCTACTCTTTAATTACTGCAAAACTCTAGTTTTGGCTGCATTTAAAATGTAATATACCTTCTTTTGTCTTCAAGCTGCCAATTTTCTCCCAAGAAAATATTAGTTGCATAGTTAGGAGTAGTAGTAGTAGTTTACAGCTAGCAGAACTGTTTATTGTAGGCGTAGACTAACATTTAATGCAGCAAAACAAAACTGTTGTCAATAGTTTTAACAATTTAGGTTTGAGCTGACCTACATGCAAACAGAAAAGAGTGTTTTGTCTTTCAACCTCCAAGTTGTGGAAATTAGGATATTCTTCTCCCCAGCATGGAGTCTGTCTTCTCTGACCAGCCCTCTGAGAAGCCTTTCTCATGGACTACAGAAAGAATTCAGGGAAATGAGCATGATGAAATTAAAACAGTCCAGAATTTTTTTTAAAAAAAAAAAAAAAAAAAAAAAATCCAGTCTAAAATGTGGATTTGTGGAAAGTTACATATTCAGCAGATAGTGCAAGCCCATTAAAGCCAAGATGTTAATTGAAAAGAACATTGGTCATTGATACAGTTTATTAAACATTCATTGTTTTTGTAAGATCTTATCTGCTTAACACCATTCTGTTGCATGCATCAGCCCAGGTCTATGTCCTCTATGAGTGTCAAGTTCAATGCTAGAGAGATCAGCAATTGCATATTTGGGGGGCTAGACTAAGTAGCTCAAGAGATACTGGTAGAGATTCTTATGTTACAAAATACTGTTTTCCCTAAATATCATTACTTAGCTCCAGATTCCAAGTTTTAAACACTCCTCCCTCCCCCCCCCCCCCCCCAAAAAAAAAGAGTTTTGGTATGTTTTATGAGTGCAAACACTAGCCAAGCCATGGCTGTTGGCTGATTTGAACTAGCATATTTAAAAGTTTGCTTTGTTAAAACAGATCAGAAATAGGTGTTCTGGATTTCAGGTGCTGTAGACTGGATTACTGGTGTGCTTACCTGCAGCTTCTTCATATTCTCAGCCTGTATTTGCGCTATTCCTCCTGCACGGAAAGCGTAAGTAGCTTTATCTGTTACGCTCCAATTCGAAGTACAGCGTAGAGTCTTTGTTAGAAGGCATATTAATGTCTATTTTAGAACATCTTGAGGAAGAAGGAGGATTGTTCTGAATAAAGATTTCAAATTACATGAATGGTAATAATATGAACATTTAAAGCATAATGTGTTATTTCATATACATTAGGAAATTTTAATCCAGACCCTAAATCCCACTCCCACTAAAATGAATTTGAAGTGGTACAATCCTTGGTAATTCCCCCAGGGATGAAATTAAGCCCTGAGACCATAGCCTGCAGGCACTGCTGTTGGTCACACCAGGTAAAAGAATTCACCAGGGCCCGAGGAAGAGGATGCTATGCAGCATTCGTTTMCACTTAATCAGTAGTTGCTCAGCATTACCTTGCCCTGGCTTTCCAGAGTAATATTAGCACCTAGAACAAACTTGCACTGGTATTCACTTGGCACTTCACCAGCTGCCACGTGTGCCAATCTCTGTCTTCATCCCTGTTCGAGCAGCCTCCTCCCCAGCCCAGCCCAGCCGGCTGTCAGCATGCCTGCCATAGCCTCAGCACCACTGATGTCCCATCAGCTGGCTGGTGGGTCTCTCCTTGTGCAGGAGAGAGAGGGAGCCTGAAAAATCAGTGTGTATGTGTGTGTGTGGGGGGGAACTTATTTTAGTGCTCTATGTTAAGAGCAGAAATGCAACGAGCTGCTTCTACAAACTCAATCTTACTGAGATTTGTGACTTGCAGGCTTGTCAGTTAGGCCCATTACTTGCATCTGTTGATGTGGGAGGCACRAGGCCCAAACAGGACACTTACACCATCCAAATATAAGTATCCTCACTGCGTAAGTGCTGCTGCCCATCTGGGATGATACAGCAGGTGCCATCTAGTCTAGGCATCGACACTAATCAAGCTTTGAAAGACTCAGACTGATCTTTTGGAGTCATATCTGTCAAAAAGGCTTGAACTGAGTAAAACCTAGAAACCACTAACTAGGCAGTGGAATAGTGTATGTTCTCAAAGCAGACTAGTGGCCATAAGCATAAAAAAAAGGAATAGCTATGTTGTCTCATCAAAGCCAAAACTAAGCAACTTCAGCATGTGTCCCCACTAACTGCTGCAGGATCTGCAGTCCCACCTAGCCCACCTAGTCCGTATTTCTGTGGTCCGTACTACAGCAGCCATGATTACACGGGATTCTTTGGTAGTTAAATGCACAGACAACACATTCCAGTTCACTAACACCTGCAGATATTGGCAAGATATTGGATATTCATGCTTTTAATTACATATGTTTGATTTGTAGATTACACTTGCTCCTTTCTGTCATTGTGCCTCAGTGGTATAGCAAAGCTATTCCCAACCCAGCTAATGCCACATGGGCTAGGAACTACTCACCTACAAAGGTAAATTGTACTGTTTTTCTTCTAATTCCACCATCTTGAGTTTTTTAAAAAAAGTGTGTGTGTGTGTGTGTGTGTGTATCTCAAAGTTATGCAAAAGTCAGTAATCCCTTAATGTAGCAAATTCAACATTTTGTGGTAGTGGATAACTGCTGAATTTTTTAATCAAACTTCTATCATGAGAGACTGTAGTACCTACTGGGCAGATGAAGTGCAAGAATATAGAGATGTTTAATTTTTGGCAGTATTAGATGTTATGCTGAAAGATATTTGCATTTTAAGGGGGTCAGAAGACACTTACTGCATGATTATTCATCACTGCTGTATGTGTACCCCTCCACCAGGGTGAGGTGAGTTTACCTTCCAATCCATTTCTACACAATGTGAGCAGTTTTGAAGAGCCTGAAATAACAGAAGTAGAGGAAGCCTTCATAAAGAAAGACAAAGTCATCCTCAGCAGTATTAACAGCAGTGAAAATCATGACTGGCAGCCAGAAAGCAGCTTTGAGAAACCGGACTGTGAGTACAGGCCCTTACCCAGCCCAACAGATGGAGACATGTATGAGCATCAGCTTCCATACTTGTACAAGAAGATAGCAGTGGAAGTTACAGAACAAATGCAAACTGCTTCAGAGTACATTGCTAATCCGGTTACTGAAAATACAACTTATCTACCCTCAGCCATGTTATCACCTGTTGCAGACACTAATGAAGACTATGAACTTGACTGCAACCCAATTTCCATTTTCCCAACAACTTCGTTTTTGACACCAGTATTTTCCTATGGAGGGAAACTTACCTTAGATGCAGTAAAAATAAACTGCACTTCCTTCACAAGGTAGGTTTTGGGGGYGATGTAGTGGTCTGGCATGATCTTTCACACTTCAGCGAAACACTGCAACATGTGGTTCAACTGAGCCAATACAGCACGTAGGTGTCAYGAACGAGTGGCAAAGCTCAAACTTCCCAGCGCTGCCGCACGCGCCCTCACTGTGCAGGAGCTCCGTACGCGCAGATCAGGTAGGCAGAACTAGACAGCAGACCCGGGATCACCAGAGCTCCGTGACCTGTCTCTGCGGGATTACTCACTCCCAGGCTGCCTTCGTTCCCGGACTGCCTCAGCAACTCTGTCCCACTGCCTAACACAGTGGCTCACCACTGGCTTGAACTTCACTGGAAGTCAGAACTTGCTAAATAGCATTTAAATCACTGCTTATTTCAGTAAAGGTCAAGCCTCAGCATTTGACCACCAGCAGGACCCTTGTAGTCCGTACTCCTGCTGCGCGTGACACGAGAAGTGCAGTATTCGTAATCTGTGTAAACTGGTGCTAAACTTGCATACTCTAAACCCAATAGATAGTATTCACTTCAGTGCCAGCTGAGTGTATGTGGCAATGGCTGTTTTCCCTAATTACACTAGTGCTCCAGCCCAGCATAGGCGCTGAAGGATGCATAACCTCATTATTTTTGCAGCAGGATTGAAAAGATCAAAGCGAGCCTGCTTTTATGGCTCAAATTAGAAAGGGAGAAGGAATCCTTGCCAGGACTAAACAGGCGGCATAGGTACACAGCAAGCCAAATGGACTAGTGAGAAGAATTTAAATCATTTATTGAAGTATTCTAATTACAGATTTGAAGTATTTGTTACACATTAAAGGACTTTATTTGGTATACGTGTGTGTGTGTGTGTGTGTGTGTGTGTGTATATATAAAAAAATAAAATCTTGGAAACCTGGAAGTTGTTTCCAGTTGTTTTTTCCAGTCAATTTCAAGTGCGAAGCTGCAGCTACACACAGAATGAAGTGATTTTTTAAAAATAAAGAATATGCTTTGCTGCTAGAGATGAGGTAGTTCAGATTTTGAACTTACCTTGAATATTTCTTTACCTCCTTTTACTCAGGATTCAGATCGCTGTTCTCCATCCAAGGCTGGTAACATAAGCCATTAAGTTAGTTGCATAAAGATATTACTGTCTCAAAGTGACTATTAAAAGCTGTTACCTGACTTCAGCAATTCTGTATATGTATTCTTTTAAAGCTGTGACAGAAGAATACTGGTAGCACAAGACTGCTACATCAAAGCCATAGCTTTTCCCAAATTGACTTAAAGGAAAAAAAAAAAGTAATTGTTGCATTAGAGGCTTGTTCTGCTCTAGTTTTATTCCGGTTCCAGCTCTGTTATCTTCTACAAAAGGCCCATGAACTGACACTGCGTTCTCAAGTTCAAGATGCTGTATGACAATCTCCTGTTTTTTACCTGAACACAGCACCCTCTATCAAGTGTGAAAGCAGTACAAGAATATTAAGTTTGTAGTTTTATACATCTACCTGTATTGTGGAGATGTCTCTATAGTAATCTATGAAAATAGTTGAGTGTGTTAGTTTTAAGGTTCCAATTATTCAGTCTTAGGAATGAGAAATTCAAGTCCTGGCACCAGCTTCTTGCGTACAGTAGACGGCAACTTCTTACTGGATTTCTGTGATGTGGGAGGATGCTCAATAAGCCCAGCGTACTTCACTTTAATTAGCATAACTGATCACAAGTAACCTCTCTTCTCAGATCTTAGATTTCCAGTCTTCTGCTTCTGTGTATTGAGAACAAAACCATCAACAGTGATTCAGCTATCAGGTTTAGTCTAGGCTCGACAGGTGTTCCTGCACAGGAGACAAACCCACTTCTTGCTGCGCRGCAACAGCTCAGGTGTCTGCTCAGCACTTAAGTCAACAGCTGCGAGTCTGCAGCTTGTCAGTCGGACTTCCACCAGACACTACTTAAACCRAAGTCGGTGACCTTGGCCTCACCGTGCAGCTGAGATGTGTTCCAGTAACTGGAGTTTACCAGCCAGTGAGGGCACTGCAAAGCGCAGCACTGCACCAAACAGCTAAGAAAGGACCTGAGGGACAAAGGAAAAAAACAGACTACGTGCAGCTGCTGTCCAGAAAGTCCTCCGTTCTCTTCCAGAAGGGAAGGCCCCTCCGGGAGGGGCTGCAGGAGATGAGCAGGAAAAACATTCTAGATAAACGCCTACCGGCAAGCCGCTCTAAGACAAGCACACCAGTTACAAGCTGAAACAGTGCAGGCAGTGCAGGTGTTACAACTCCTCTGCAACTTTTTATTTTTTTAAAGCGTTTTCCTGTTGCAACACATGCGGAAGCCTCCCAGCACACCAGCAGGACTCAGCTGCTCCCCTCCGCTGTCCCAGCCCRGGGAGCTCGGGCTCCACCCTGGGCAGGACACTCACTACTCACTCCCTTCCCCACCTGTAACAGGGGCTATTTTCACACCACAGCTGCTGCGAAGTTTATTAATTCCTGCCAAGTAATTCAGCAGTCCCTCACRGAATACTTACCCTTATCATCCACTTCACACATCTGTGCTAGAAACTGTGCCTTGAATGATTCCCAGGTGTGCAAATAATGCACAAGCCCAAGCAGACTCGCTTGAGGCAGGGAACATTTCCGTAAGCGCTAACGCGGCGTGCGCTGCCCCCTCCCACCCGCAGCTCGACCGCGGCTGTCCACGCCGGCAGACTTCACCTGCTGGACRCCCAGTACCTCTCGCAGAACTCCGCAGCGGCTCTGCGACGCAGGCCCTACTCGCGCAGGAACGGGAAGCTTAGATTGAACTGCGTTTCGTAATAGCACTTGATCTTCTCGTTACCGCCTCCGAACAGGCCCAGGACCTCTCTACACTCAAGGTTACGGAACAAGGGAGTTGTTTACRGATGGACTCAGCACAAAAGAGGAGAAACTCCCATTGAAAAAACAGTTTTCACCAGCGGTCCACAAGCGATCTGCAGAGCAGCAGCCCCTTTTAGTGTCTTCATCCAAATCTGATTAAGTGCGCGGTGGCCCATCGCTAAAAGGAACCACTGCAAGAGAAAGCACGTAAGTAGCACCAACCATTYCGCCTCAACGCGCTTCCCTCCTGCGCCGTGCTCGTGCCCTGCCAGCATCGCGCTCGGCAGGTCCGCAGCCAGCCAGACCTTCGCTCTGCTTTCTCACGGGGAAGACGGCGGAAGCAGGGCTGACCTGCCCTGAGGTCTGTTAAGTGCAAACCCCAACACACAACTGAACGCATCGGTCATGTGCTGGTTTAAGTTTCCGAATTGAAAAATTACACTCAAAGCAATCTCRCATCAAATTTACCTTCATTCTGCCCATCAAAGAACGCGTAAACAAGCAAAGCTCCCTCACCTCTTGCTTGGTATTACGTTGACCTTTGCAGAAAYGTCTCACGAGCGAAGGCCAAACAGCTCAAGTACTGATCAGTAATTACGGGTAAGTTCACAAGTGCAGCGGATTCTGTGACCCACAAAACGAAGCAGCCTTAGCTCATATTTAACTGTCCGAACAAGCACCAGCGCTGGTCCAGCTCACCTCCTGTCCTGCAGAGCACCCAAGAAAGTGAGATGTGTTTAACGTTACCTGTTAACACTGAACACAAATCAAAAGCAGAACTGAGTCTCCTGGGCACGGCACACGCATTGTAGTCATTCAAGTTCACACACGCCACCCTTTCCTGATTTTGAAGTCTTAATTGCTGATGAAAAATGAGAGGAAAAAACAGAAGCCCCAAGTGGGAGGTCCTACTTGATGTCTGTCTCTCAGGAAACAGCAGCATGCTCTAACTGCCCTTTCAGAAGGCCTCAGCACGGTCAGTTCTGCACCTATTACACAGCTCGCACAAGAGCGCATCAATCCCTCCAACGCGGCCGACTTCAGTCCTCGCAGGAGCTGCGAGCAGCCCGAGGAGGCCAGCCGCGTGGCTGGCCACGGCCGAACACAGCAGGGGCAGCCACCACAGCGGTTGTGCTGCCAGGAACAAACCCCATTCACAAGCCACTTTGTTACTGAAAACTTTGCAGACAGTGAAAATAGCTTCGTTACTACATGTCACTGGTGCCACCTTTTTTCAATCGCCATCGGGCATTTCATTTTTTAAAGTAGTATTTGTAAAGGAAACAGAGCTACACCCGAAGGCCTTGGACATCAGCAAGGCATTGCTCTGCACCTTCACAAAAGGCCGCTCTCACTCAGCTACATGCACAGCACCTAAGATTCTTTGCAAAATAGATCAGCTGTATTTCATTTTTTTGTGTCTAGCAGCTTGTTTTGGTAAGCAATACCTAGCCTGGCTACAGACGTTTCCAATCCCCGTGATGACTCTGGCTCCGAGTTACCCAAAGGCAAATGCTTCATTCGTATTTGGGTCGAACATCCAAGACAACACAGCTCCACTTCCTTGCTCCCCATCCGGCAACCACCCTGCAACAGGGCTCTGGCTGCACAGCACAGACCGCTCAGTACCTGAGCTCAGCTGCACAGAACCAGATTAGACGTCTGTTACAGAAGGCATCCTTAAGAACAACACGCTATTTTGTCAGTCGTGTTTCCATGCATCGACCTTCAATTTTACAGACACTGGCACTTAACACACTGCTAGCTGGGTCTGAAAATCATCCTTACAAACGCAACGCTACGGCACCTTTTCTCCTTCTCTTAGGAGAGTTCACATACATAAAACCTTTCAAGTCCAGATTCTCAGTTGGAGCTTCCCAGAAGCTTCAGAGCTGAAGACACATGGTACCATCAGCAGGAAAAGCGACCAAACCACTTTACTCCTGTCTGAAGTCTCCCAGAGGTACAAATGAGCYGTTCTCCCCTCACCAGGCTCCACTTCCTAAGCAAACGCACGATGTTCACCCTCCTTCCTAAGGCAGCACCCCGCGCCGCGGCGGTGACGGGCCGCGCGCCGCTCGCTGGAACAGCCCCCCGCACCGGGGCAGATGCCAGCACCTGACTGGGGCAGGCAGACCGCAGCGCCGGCTCTGCAGCGAAGGCAACGTGGTCCTTTCAACGACTTTACAAAAGAAGCAGGTTAGCGAACGCTGGCAGTAGCAGCTTTAGGCATATGTCCTGCGTTTATTAAAACAAGAGGCGTGGCTATGCAAACGAATCTCAATGGGCAAAGTCATTACAGTTAAGAGTGGTCTCAACTCTGAAACTGCAAACACCATATATTCACACCGACTTCCGACGTTTAATTTTCCTCAGAAGAGTTCATGTCCTTCCCCACAAGGGCAACACTTRCATTTATCATCAGTCTTGTTTTCTCCCAGTATGTGGCATTCAGTCTGCAAGATGAACTTTCATGCTCAAACGCTGCAATCATTACATTCACAAGCCAATTTGCATTAAGTGCTTCTCTCCATTTCTCTCCAATTTTCTCTGCTCTCACCATCTTTTTAGACTTGTTCAGATTTTAAAGGGTCTAGTCCTCCGGATTTGGCGCGACAGCACAAATAGCAAAGCAAGAGGACAGAAGATGTTACTAAAGAGCAAGCTCATTAACAGGAAATACTGGAGCTACTCAGCAGAGGGAGACATTTCCCCAAAGCAAAGTCCGTTGCTGGTAATGGAAATGCCTGGGCACCATCACCACTTGGGGCAGAACCTAGATGAGATACTATTCACCTAGTGGAGTCATGTCCACATGTTTTCATGACATTTTTAAAAGAGCATGAAAATAAACCTTTATTTCAGTTAACACCCACCAATATTAAAGATATATGTTCACAGTTTTAGTTCTTGACACAAATGGACTGAAAGAGGCAAATTTACATCTATCGGAACAGCAGACAGACCAATCGTAAGTACAAGCTATCTTGCAAATTTTATGTGACATGCCATTCAGGAAGTTGCTCTATAATCTAAAGCAAGAGAAGGGAAAGCTGCTGACCAAGTCAGGCTGGCAGGGCCCCAGGTGACTGGCTGGCCCAGAAATAATCTGGAAAAAAAAAGGCTGAGTGACAACTGAAACAGCAAATATACAGTTTGAGTAAGGGGGGAAGGTTTATATTACAGAGAAAGCTTTTCCATACGCATGTTTCTCRATATCAAAGCATTTGTTAGTTATATTATCCAAGCTGTCCCTACCRTTGAAACTGCAACACATTCTACCAYGTGGAATGTGCAAGTCGCAAAGGGAGAGGGAAAAAAAACAACTCAGTGCTGGGAACTGAACCCCCCAACACCAAGCACCTGCGTAAGAGTCAGGAGAACTGAACCAAGAAATATTGCCATCCACTGTGTGAAAACTTGCCTCCTTCTCACAGCCTAGTACTTTCAAACTGATAGGTGAGTGCACTAAGTCTAATCCAATGATATTAACAGTGGTTTACAACAGAAATTTTGTAGAAAATAGTTCAGATAAAGCAAGCCAGCTAAACACCACAGTTAAGGAGTCTGATATTTCATATTCAAAGGTCTCCAATACTTTTTGCCTGTCCTGTACAGCTTTTAAAAAAATAGGGCGTTACCATTTGTTTTCTATCTACCTAGTTAAGAAACTACAAATATGTTATAAGCTGTTCAAAGTGTAAAACATTAAATAAAATGAGAATCCTGTTTCTAGTCTCCTAACAAATGCTGCAGATAAAAACTCTAAGAAACCCTCTTTATTAGTCATTCTCTCAACTCCTTTTGTGTACTGAAGTGGTAATGTTCCTGTTCACAGGGGTTAAATTAAACCTATGACAAATTTCTATAGGKGTATAAAGAGTTCCTTACAATCACTCTCTGAAAAACATTCATTTGTCAGCTAGCAGTCAGAACCCAAATGTTGCCAAAATCCAGAACAAAATTTAGACCAGAAAGTAAGTACTGGGGTTTTCTGTTGTACTTTTTTTTTTTTGTATCCCATAAAGATTGCAAATGTCCCTGTTTGAAACAGCAAACCAAAACCTCCTCCTTCCAGACCTAGACAGAGCCCCTTCAGAACTGCCACTATCAGAGCAGATTCGTAAATACATCAGATGTTGATGTATTTTGTGCAAACAGACTGCACCATGGAAYCCCACATCCCAGCCACCATCCAAAAAGATAACTGAGCAACAGCTACCACCTTTCCCACCACCTCCCAGTTCCATACAACAGGAAAATTTACTCCAATCTATAGGGTTGGAGTTCCCTCTCAAAGGAAAAATAGAGGTAATTTTAAAAACTTTTCTTTTTTGCCAACAAAGCATCTAGTTTTGTTGTAGTGAGAAGGGAACAAAGGTAAAAAGGGTGAGTGAAAGGTGTAACACAATTTTTTTAAAAAAAGGTTTAGACCAATTATCCATACATCACTGCTGGATCAATACACAGGTATTTAGCTATAAACCAATGTGCTTTGAATATTTTTTCAAGTATTTGGTATCAATTTTGTATAAAGATTTTGTGTAAACAAACTACCGAACATAGATGAAAAATGACTGTTTTTCCAAGTTTCAAATGAAGTATTAAAACTAAAGTACTTCCAGGAGTTAGTATTCCACACAGTACTAACAGTTTGCCAAATTAAATTTTACATATTCCAAAAGACCATGGGCTGATAAAAATCTCCTAAATAGGTATTACGGAAACAGAAATAGTGTGCAATAATTAAAAACCAGTTTGTTGTTTGGGGAAAATGTCTAAAATCCTGAATTAAAAACACAAATGAAGTGAAAGCTTTTAACTGGTACACACTGTTCACACCTATATTTCAAGTTTGGAAACGCATATTTTCAAGCAGCAATACAAAAAAGTATCCATGAAGAATGCATAATCTCTGAAAAAATTATGAAAACATCCCTGCTACCATTACATTTCTAAATACAAAACTGACTACCATATTGTTGCTTCTGTGTAGCGAGAGAAGTTCATTTTCAAAACAGATAAAATTCAGTCTGTAGGTGTGAATGGTATGAATGACAGTCTCCTTTTTTAAATTTCTTAGTTGTTTAGGATCCTTAAGCATGCAAGCCTCGGAGAGGAAGGCCCAGTGAGGGCAGGGTTGGCTTATGACATCCAGTTTAGGACAGAGCTGGGAAAGCCTCTGGGTCATCTACATCAGGAGCAGAAGCATTTGACTGAAAGAGAAATACCAGAAAGTTATTAGCTTCAGAGGCATCAAGCCCTACTCTAACTCTTCACACATACTGACCTATTTCTATTGACCAGACAAACGTAAGCGCTGAGCACAGACCTGAGCTGGGGCGGTGGAACACACAGCTGCTCGGCTGAGCGCAACGGCAAGGCCACGCTGAGGCCGGGGCCACCGGAGACGAACCACATCGCCTCGGTGCGGGGCAGGAGCTGCTGGAGGCACAGCCACCCCCTCCACCCCGGAGGGCTGGGCGTAGGGTCTGACTTTTTTTTTTTTGTGCTACCTCCTTTAACCTGGACCTTACTGAAGAATAGCATCTACCCTGGGTCTTGAAGTGGCACACCATATAGTGGAGGTGAGCTGTCCAGCACTGGACAAAGATTAGCAAAACTGCAACTTTTCTCTATAATAAACAGCAGCAGGAAATTTTATTCCTAGGACTAGAAAGTCTTCTATACTACTGAAAGTCTTTTAGAAGTATGTGCTTTTTCTGTACTTACAAAGCCCGCTGTGCATGCCTGATGCTATCCCAGTAGGGCATAACCATCACTTCTTACCAAGGGACATTACTGCTGTGTTACAAAAAGGTCTCTTCAGAGGAAATGTTAATAAAAAGTTAAATGAGTGAAACTTAATGACTAGTTTGTGAATTGCAAAAGGAGAATTTTTTGTGCCTACTGACCTCCACAAGTTCACACATATTAAKCAAAAATCTACTTGGTGCTTCCCTAACACAGCTTTTAAGAAGGCTCCATACTGCACCTGAATACCAGTTCAGTGACAAAATGCAGAACAAAAATATTTTAGCATAACCTTCACTCTGTGCATGAAGGATGTGGGAGGGAAGAAGAGCAGAAGAGTCAGGGAAGTTGAAGTTCCTGTAAACATCTGCACTTATCAAGAGATTTATACCACTCCAATGAAAGTTTTATCAACATCTAAAGGCAAGACTGAGAAACTGAAGCATGACCCAGCCCACAAACTGGAATTAAAAGAGCAGGGTCTTATGCCAACAGTCTCAGTATCTCCAGTTGTCCTCTCCAATACAAGCAAAAGGAAAGCCAAAAGAGCCGATCCACTGCGGGYGGGGAGTGGCAGTCCCTACGACAGGGTGGCCCCGCTCACAGGTAACGTAAGTGCTAGCAGAGATCACCAACCTGGTTGGGTGTGTGGATCACGTCAAACTCCTTAACCAACTGGAAGGAAATAAACAAAGTCAACAAAAAATCAGCTACAGATCTCAAAGTATTTAACTGCTTTATGATGGCACTCTTGAAGCAAGATGCCACACTAGTGGAAGAATTCAGGGCAAAACCCACCACCATTCTAGTTGCAATTCCTTGTAATTTTATGTTTTGATAAATTTATGCTAAGAACTTTCCAACAAAGTCTAAAACTTAAGACAATCCCGTACAAGGAGAAAATAAAGTCARTGTCCCGCAAGAGATGTAAATGAGCAAAAAAATCTGGCCTACAGGAAGAAAGTCAGAGCACATAAACTGAACTCATTTTCAAGTAAGAAACAATTTGAATAGACACATTTAAGCTGAATAAATAATCCATACTAAAAATCAAATCCTAAGTGCAGATATACTATGTTATTTCAGCTTTACACATTCCCCCCCACCCCAGAGCAGGACTTTTCCTAAATGCTTCCTTATGGCCTTAGGACTAGAGGAAGAAAAAGATTACTGCAGACTAGGAAAAAAAAAGAGAGAGTCCTATTTCCACATGAAAGCCATGAATTCCTCAAATTCAAGATACACGATGTAGTCATAAAACAAGTGATCTCCAACATACGGGTCACAAAATAGATATGCCAACTATAGGAAAACTGCTGCTCCGGCACTTGCGGTTCTGCTCAAGGCACAGACATGTCCGACATTGGATTTGTCCAGAGCAGAGAGACGTTTTCAGGACTTAAATGCAATGACCAAAGATGGACACTGTTTCTTTAATCCACCTCATTCCTCACCCTCCCCTTTGCGAGTAATAAACACCACTGAAATACTTATTCTTTTGTCCTAACCGCAAACTGGTTTGAACTTGTAAGAATAAGCATTTCATTTGGTTTTAAAACGCAGTGTTTGTATTCTGAGTATTGCCCCCAGAAATAAGGAAGACACCTAAGACCATATGAAAGACAAAAAGCAGCCTCTATAACAACTACAACTAAAGTCTTTAGCAGAGGAAAGCTACAGCTGTTTACCTTGTCAGTTCTGCTTCCGCGGCTGGCCCTGCCACCGCGTCCTCGGCCACCCCGACCCCCTCTGCCGCCACGTCCGGGGCGGCCGAGGTCTCCGAAGTTGATCTCCAGCTGGGATGTGATATCGTTTGCTGGTTTACGGAAGTGATGATCCATTACCGAGTCTTCAGCATGAGCCTAAAATTAATGATTTTTCATGAGCGGTAAAAATCACCATTCACTAAAAAAGAGTTACAACCTGTAGTTCCATTCTCATCAGCACGGCCTGCGTGTTCACCTCCAAACACACCCCTATGTACAACAGTTTCGAGACAAACATCAGAGCAGCAATCTTCACGAATCAAATTATGCCATCACTAAAGATGGAAAAAACACACTAATTACATAGAAGTAAACAAATACTCACTAGAATGACTTAAATTTAAGCACACAAGCTAATGAACTTATTTTGCATTTCCAAGGTAACTCACAAAAGTCTGGGAGTTCCTTTAGAGACAAGGGTTTAGGTTAATTTCAGACCAAACTGACTCAATTCAAGCCAATACAGAACTTCRTTTTTGGTTTTCTCTTCCCACTTTCTACCCTAAAAATCTTCCTGTTCTATAAATTCATTTCTTTTTATTTAATAAACATGTACCAAGTAGCCAACCTTTATCTCGTTCAATGACTATTTTACATTTCCTCATTTGTTTAGTCTTGTATAATATTTAAAACAAGGCAGAAAGTAAGAATCCATTATTAGATTATATTAGCCATAACAGATCACGAACAAGACATAAACAAAAGACACTTCAAGCAGTGTAACTGAGGTAACTAACACACTAAYGCTCAAATAGAGAACTAGCCTCCAGTCATGAATTACCCTGACACTCATCTGATCACCACCCTCTTTGCCATGATGAAACCATTCTCTTACAACTAGTTCAATCCCAGTGCATTCGGGTGAGAAACGCGCGCCTCAGAGCGCAGCGTGCACTGAGAAGCTGCACCCAACACTATAAACAGTACTCAGCACAGAATCAAGTATTTCAAATTACTACGCATTGAACACAAAGAATGAAGTCCTTTTAAATTATTTTTCACTTCGCACACCTAACTATTTTTCCCTACAGGTCCACTTTTTGACACCCCCTGTGACAATACACAAAATGCAAACCCGACTGTACCGGACTCGATCCAGGGCTCACCTAGTCCCAAACTCTGCTTTACAAGGCCAAGCATTGATGTTGCGGAGGCTGGAACGACACAACATGCAATCGTTTTCCTGCACATCAAATTTCAATTTCTTCATYTGTTCCTAAACAGGTGCTGAAAGCAAGCTTTCCAAGCTTACTTTACTGGCTTTAACTTACTTTTCTTGTAGTCTAATTACACAATATACTGACTTTTAAAGGCAACATATTGTGTAATTATACCAGTTATACCCTTTAACTACTTTTTGTGGATCCTTTAAAGGTACCCAATGGATCCACAGAGATCTGCAGTCAAAAGGCTGAAAACTGCCTTCAGGGATTCCTCAGGTCAGTTATACGCACCGTAACGCACAGAGCCATACAGAGTCTTCACCACCAACCTACTCCCGCTCTGTGCCCAGCTGTGTTTGGCCTCCACAACATCCTGCCATGGAAAGCACTGCAACTTAACTTGGCACAGTGAAAAACAGCACTCCATGCTGCTTTATTTCAAACGTATTTCACTGGAATATAGCTCACGTAATAGGAATTGGTTTCCATCCCATCCCCGATTTTATAGATCTGAATTATACTACCTTCCCTTAGAGATCTTTCTAAGCTTCAAAAGTTAGCCTAAGCAGTTAGTTTTAAGAAGAAAATCAGAATATAAYGCTACAGGCAGAACTGCAGACAGTATTCAAATGCAAGTACACCAACAATTTTAACAGTAAACAGTGTCTTTTGTTATGACTTTGATTCCTGTTATACTACCTAGCATTTATCTGCTGTTCTAATCATTCCCTTGGTACTGAGATGGTATTTTCAACTTGCTAGCAGTTACACTGTATTTTTTCCAAGTGGCACTAGCAATGGCTTTGTACAGTAACACTGTGCATTTTCTTCTCTACRTTATTGCTGCTGCATAGGAAGAAAGAAGAGAATCTACAGTATTAAAAAAATCATTCTGTTTTTACAATRTAACATTGCTTAATCACAAATCTAAAGATATACCAAAATCTGTACATACAAAGATAATCTCCTTGCCCAAACTAATTTAAACTAGTTTAAAACAGTAATAAAAGATTCAGCACTTATTCTGTTCCTTTAGTTAGGTGGTAATATATAATCATTGCCACATCAAATCGCTTGATCTGCATCATCTTCAACAGCTTTTTTTTTTAATTTGTGTGTATTAGTAACTCTCAACAGTACTCTGTCCTAACACCTGACAACCTCTTGCAGGCACTGCTGTGGTTATGGGTCTTGGGGAAGGCTGTCAAAATTTTAAGAACAAACCACGTGACCCTGCTGAGCAGGGAGGTTGGACTACATGATCCAGACCTCCAGAGGTCCCTTCCAACCTTACTGATTCTATGATTCTACGAAGGGGGCCAGAAGAGACAGTGAGATGGGGGATGGTAGAGGGGAGAAGACTCACGATCGAAGCATTTATGATGAGCAGGTTTCAATTCAGTTAAATTAGGAGCAAGGGTACTAATTATGAAAGATCCTGTATGGTGCAGAGTTAGACAACAGGCATGGACAGAAGAGCTCCATATTGTATCTACTTAAATTCTCTGGGATTTTTTGTGACTTCTTAGTATCAAGATCTTGATTTCAGAAGGAGATCACATCAAAACAAAGATATCACCAGTTAGATATAAAGGATCAGTACCTCATTTGATTCCAGCAGACTCCCCTGCATTTCTGTCATCGCCTTTGTCTGATGAAAGTTGCGTGTCCACGCCAAAGTGACAAAAGGAACAAAGGGAGAAAACAAAAGGAAGAAATGAGACTCAACTACATACAGAAACAACAGGTAATAAGGTCACGTGAACTTGCTGGATACAGATGTCACTAAGCACATGGAGTAGCAGAAGAATGAGATCAACAGTTGTGCAAGCATCCAGAAAGAAAAGAGAATGGACTATACCACAGGTTTGGAGACAAGAGAAATCCTGGATCAACTAATGAAGTTTAACATAAGCTGCTGCTAATTCCACTAGAGCCCAAGCATGGAGTGCCATCTCTGGCATCTCACTATGCCAGGCACAGACTGAGATTAGACAGATACAGATGGTTTTTGATAATTACTGTTCAGGAGAAAGTTTCTTCACAGCCTAMATTCAAGAGTTGCAGCTCCAAATTTTTAAAAGATGAACTATTTTCCAGAATGCATTTCTCAGCCCTCCATTGTAACCTCCTCTCTAAGGAAGTGATTAGACAAGCAAGAAAGTCTGAAGGCACAGGAAGGAGGCAYAGTGCACCAGATACATGAAGTAGAAACTAGTTTACTAATATGTCTCTTTCCAGGAGACTTGCACCAAAAAACATTTAAACAATTTTTAAGATCTCTTCTTTTTGCTCAGCTATATCAGCAGAACTTAAAATACTCAGATTACTCAACTACAGCTGCAGAGAGGAGGAAAAAGAGACACTATTTTATGACATAATCCAATCTCCTGGAAAGTCTCGTTAGACTAGGGCTGCCAAGACATAGTGGATTTTATATTAAGCCAGGAAGAATCTAAGACAGTATTAGGAGCTGCTTTATAAAAAAGACGTCACTTTCCAGTAATTGTATAGCAAAAGTGAAAAAGAAGACAAGACCTAAGATATAGTCAAGCATTTTACTCCTAAAACAGTTAAGAAAACAAGCAGCAGAGGAGGACAGTTCTTTCACAAGACTAAGGCAGATGAACAGCACTAGATCCTCACCTACCCTCTTTTCCCACAGATTCCTAAGGCATTCTCTTAATAATTCAAGAAAAATGTCTATAGGAATGAGGATGGCCATCACAATGCTTCAATCCAAATTTCTGAGGAAAAAGTACTAGGACACATTGTGATTATCTAGCCCTAACAGTACAGAAGATCTTAGGCTGAAACCTAGAATTTACCTATAAACCAAGTCACTTCCATTTGCCAGCTTCCTTCTGGTCATAACCAGTAACAGAAACCTTTGGTGTAGGTATGAATTATTCCACACACCAGAATTGCCTTGATTTCATGACTCTCAGGGTATCAAAGAGGACAACAGGAATAAGAGTGGCAAGTAATCTGTAGGTTTTGATCTTAACTCCTGATTATTCCACCTTCCCAATCAGCTCACAGAAGAGCTGGTGTAAAAGCTTTTATAAAGCCTGCATTATAGAGAACATTTCTCTTATAATTGCCCCCCAAAATGCACTGCTCTCTAGAAAGGGGATCAGTGAACAATAAACAAGCAAAACAGTGACATTTGCTCAGCACAGTAATTTAAAATAATCTAAAAGAATCCAGATTTAAAGACAGTCTTGATAATAGTTCCTTACTGTTTAGGCACAGAAGTGCGATTAAATTATCTTTAATGTTAGTACCTAAGAAGTTATCTGACTCTTCATTTCTTCAAAGAGTTGTTGTATTACAGAAGTGTATTCAATCTACTAATTATGTCAGTTCTTCTGTGAAAGTAATTTGATTATTCTCTTTTTTTTTTCTTGGTTCATTACCAGTACATTTTCTGAATGGAAAATACAGCACAGAACTTTCCAGCTTCTAATTCCTAAAAGTACCAGTATCCTATATTCAGATAGGTTAAAAAAGGAGGAAAAAACAAACAAACAAAAACACCCCACAATCCTTCTTCATGGACCAAATGCCAAATAGATCTTTGGGAAGATGTCAAATACTTCAGTGAGATCAGGATGGGGGCTGTGTGTGTGTGGCAGGATTTCTTCACATGCTTGCAGATCTTTAGCAAGTATTGGTAAAGTAAATAAATGCTGCTATTTAAATCTGGTATTTGAATATACAACACCATTTAAGATTTCTCTTTTCCACAGCAACCCATAGAAAGAGTTATTTAATAAAAACTTCAAACACTGAGCAGCTTAGATACACAATTGTTTACAGAACTGTTATCTTGCACAGTAAGGTATGAAAATAGCATGACTGTGGCTTAAAGTCAAGCTCAAGCACAGTGAGACCAGAAATGAAATTCTTTGAGTAATGAATAGTGCCATCCCGTTTATATTATATGTTTCCAATCAAAAAAAATAAAGGTGAAATGCAGAATATATCCATTAGCAAACCAAACAGCATATCACATACCATTTACTTACTTCTAAGGAAGTTAGAATCATCTGCTAAACAAAGTTTTAGGCCACTGTTTAACAGTGCACCATTTAAGATATCAGTGTTAAAAATGAAAAGCTCCTGACAGTTTCTAAAATTTAATCCATTTGCTAGCTGTGCATTAGAAGACAAAAGCTCTCAGCACTTCCCTTCTCTCTGGATGGGAAAGGAATTTGTCTCCTTGCAACTCTCACTATTTTAAAAACAGAGTAATTCAATTTTATAATGACCAAAGTGTTTAAGAAATTAAAATGTTAAAGTGATTCTATAGCAATTATTGTGAATATTACTGAAGCATACCAGTATTTCAGCTGTTTTCTCAAAAACTTCAAAAGACACTCAGCTGTGATACAACTGAACAAAAAGACATCTATGTTACAAAATAAGACACACTGTTTAAGTATTATGGAGTCTAAGGCATGACTGATGTTTTTCTTTGACTTACACTGCATTTAGCAAGCACAATGAACTGATGTGATAAGAGTCAACTGGTGTGATAGGAGTCTGACAAAGCAATAATGTAAGATTTCTCTAAAAAAAGAAATTTYGTATTAACAAAATATTTTCCTCTACAACATTGACGCAGAAAAAGTCCTTACGAAGTCACCTGCTAAAGCGCAGTAGCATCCCACAGTTTAATCACTACTGGTTAAATTGTATCACTATACACCAACCTAAGACGACAAATCAACTGCTAACTAATGACAGCAAAAGCTGCTACTTATGCTCCTATGTAACTGCAATTTTATTAACAGAAATCTTATTCCTGCATTATAAACATGTAGTGATAGCTCAGCCTCTCCAAGAATGAAGTTTCCATTCAAAGAAGTGCTGGTGTATCAAAAACCCTATACAATCTGGACACAAGCAAAAACTGAAAATCACATTACCTCCTCACTCTTTGACTTGTGAAGAACAAATCCTTTTTTCCATTGCCCATCAGCACCCTCATTTGGTTTACGGATGTTGAATTCAACTTTTGCACGATCCTTACTTTGAATAGCTTTCCATTCATCCAGGGTCATTTCTTTAGGACCTTCCTCCTTAACTTCTTCAACCTCATTCTCTCTGTAGTAAATTCATGGATATTATGATCATGACTTAGAGCTTACCACACTTTACATATAGCAAACTCAAAAGTTTTTATCACTGGACTGTAAAGGACTATTTTGTCAGAAGTTGAACAGTTAAGAGGTAAAAAGTCATCTGAATTCCACCACTCAAAAAACACACATGAAAGTTCATGATCTTTAGCCACAGTGGCAAAAAACACAGCCAGATACCTTTAAACAATAGAGCACTGCACAGTAAAATTTTAAAATTTACCCATGATGTCTCTTCGCCACAATGACAATTTTCACTGGAAATCTGAAAGCCTACCTTTTGCAATGGACTTCTCTAGGCCTTTTTCTCCCTGCCCCCCCCTCTTTTTTTTTTTTTTGAGATTCCTCCCTCCCCACTCTGAATTTTCAAGTTAAGGCAGAGACAGCTCTTGTTATTACTGTAATTCTCAAGCTTGTTAGTTTAGAAACAGTTTTAAACACTTTTTATGGTTTGCTCCTTTACTGAATCAAACACAACCATTAATATCCCAGCAACACTTTCACTTTCAGCTAGCTTGAAAAGGTAACTACAAACACCTTAGTGATTAYTATGTCACTCCAATGTAAATCTTGACTGTCCCTAGCTTCTGCTAAAGAGCTATTTTTAACTTGAATACACAATCACAGTGTTCTGTAATAGATCATGTTCAAACTATGCAGGCAGTCAATGCTCTAGCTAATCTCCACACAATAAGTTTATGCAAGTAAAATTCTAATTTACAGGGTGTCATGACATTGTAGTAAACTGGTATTATAGAGATGCAGTGAAAACATGCAGGCATCAACTTAAGGGAAGCTGTATTCATTTTGTGGCCATTAATTTTGGCATGATAATACAGAGGTTTTTAAACTCAAAATTATTGCAAACATAATTGCAAGTTTTTCTTATTCTGAAGGACAGAACCATTTTTGATAAACTATACATTAAAAAAGCAAGAGTTGCTCAGGGCATAGATATTACCCCTTGGTGATCTGTGCATTTTAATATAGTGAAGCATCCTACAGTTCTACTGAAACATTAATATTCAACTCCACCAGTGTAGCCAACTTCAAAAATTATTCTAAATGTGCTTTATTTCTCTAAAAACATAACTGATGGATAACGAAAGTGTTGAGTTTGAAACTCAGAAGATCATACATTTTCTGCAAATTTGAGGAAGATGAAAAAAACAAACAAYGGCCTGCAGGATTTTGCAGGTAACTAACATAGCTGCACATGGATAGGTGAGTATCTAGTCAAACACCAGGACCTGTATCTTAAAAATATCCAAGAAATACTGAACACAGAGCAAGCTTCATATATCCAGATTTTTAAGGTTAGCCACCTTTCATTTTCTGACCAATACTCAAGTCGTAATTTCTTAAAAACCCTCATGCTCCTTTAAAAGGAAAAAAAAAAAGTTCATTTGCAAGATAACATTAACCTTGACTCTCCAAAACCTTGGAGAAATAACAGCATTTAGTCTTTATTTAACCTAAACTCATTTCTTATTCTCTACTCAATGATTTTCCTCTCTACAGCTAATCTCAAAGTTATTAGTGAGGAAAACAAGTAATACAGAACTCCACATCAAAAAATTCAGACAAGTAAGTACTTCAGAATTCTGTCTCTTTGCCATTTTCCTTTGATTCCACCCTAAAGAACATCCCTCACCAAAAATTCATTTTTATTGTACAGAACTACTATAAAGACTTTATGTTTTCAGTCAACCTTAAGTGCCCCTACTGCTCATCTTGCTATTCTAAAATTAGTTTCATTCGTCAACTATGAGTCACTGATTTCTTCTGCAATAGTGTCTAACTGGAATTAAAAGCAGTCAAGTTAATGTCTTTGAAGATTGGTTGCATATAGAGAAACTGGAGAACAAAAGAAAAAGATGCAAACTCTTCTCTACAGACTAGTCACACAGTCACAATGTAGGTGTTCTGAAAAGCTGCAAGCTTTCTTTCAAAAGAAATTCTTTCTACTGGCAAAAGCGTGGTTTCTCCCTTATGCTTGGTTGTTCAACCTAGTTACAGGCATGCCTCGTTCTGCATTTGGTACTTACAGTTGCAATACAGAGATCCTAATTATTAGATAGCTGAATCTGAAAGTGACCTAAAAACTTGCATGACACTAATGAATAGCTTCAAGATACCAACGTGCAAAAGGCCTGGTTTAAACARACAGTCTTGCAGCAGCACTGCAGGTAACTCTGTATCTACTAAAGGTAAAACCTGAACATAGTAATATGGAAGTAGGAATGAATATCAGAAATTAAAGAAAAGTTAGTACTACCTTTGAAGCAGTCAAAGGACATCTTAAAAGGGTTAGTACTCACTTGTTTTCAGAATCAGCAGGTGGATGTTCTTCTCCTTCCGGTGTTTCCTCAGTTACAGCCGACTGATCCAATTCACTGCAATTAGAAAGTGTTTGCAGTTCTGTCTTTTAAAAAAATAGTTCATCACTTTTTWAAAATACATATGAAGTTAATGACTAAGTCCTATAGTAAATATACGGTTCTTTAATGTTTTTAATGAAATAGTTTTGTAAAGAGTAATGCTTTCCCTTCTTAAGAACTCTATGATTTCCACTTTCCTAAGCTTTCCCCACSATGTACCAATACCCATTCTGAAAGCCTCCCTCTGCCCCTAGAAAGGAAAATGAACTTGGGAATCAGAAGTATTATTTTCAATGCAATACTTGAGGGGGGGAGGTATGCCTAACCTGATCAACACTGCTAAAACTAGAAACTGTTTAACTTTTASTAAAAGTCTTTTACTAGAAGAATTGTTCAAAACCAGCGTAATCCCCTTCATTCCAAATTACCCCCTAATTTTCGTTTTAAAAGTGAAGCCACATTACCAAGATACTACGTTAAATCTAAATGCTCTGCTGCCAAAGGTTTCTTTAATAGTGTATTAAGAATTACCAAAACCCCAGAAGGCAGTTAAATCTTTCGTTTTGTTAACTATAAAAATAAGGATTTAGTAACRTTTTGCTAATAGTTTTCTGAGCAATTACAGATTACTAACGTTAGCTCGTCTTTGACGGTTCCCCAGTTGTGTGATCCACTGCCACCACGCTTGTCCTCATGCTTTAGGCCGCTGAAATGTGAATGTGAAACAGAACTAACAAAACTGAGTTAACATTATAGTGTCCAGATACAGAAATTCAAACGCAAAATTTAAAWTGTATATTAATTGTAAATAGCCAAAAAACAGAAAAAGTCAAAGACTTACGATCTATCGCTGCCACTATGTCTGTCAAATTCACGCTTGCCACGAGAGTCAAACCCATCTCCTCTGCCCATTCCACGTCCGCGTCCACGTCCTCTTCCAAGTCCGCCACGTCCACGCATAGGTCGGTCAAGAATGGGTCTAGCATGGGACAGCCACACATGAACATTTCACCTCCAAAAATGCACAGCGTGACTTTTAAGGTTTTTATTTTCCCTCTTTTCAGAATTTTGTTTACTTATTGTTACRTAATCACTGTAATTATTCAAGAGTCTAGTTGCACTACCAAATTATTACGTTAAAATAGTCTATAAAACCTAATGGAGTCCACATTTAAGAATCTGGAAATAAATGCTTCAGGAATATTATCATTGGTTTGCATCCTCTATTTTTTTTTTCAAAATTTAGCGTTGTTTGTATTGTATTATGTCACTAGTTGATATACACCAGTTTCCATTTAACCTGCATTCACACAACTTACTTCTAAAAGAATTTTAACCGTTATACTAAGATTTTAGTTGTTGACTAATACATGCCAAATACCATTTCTGCAATCCACGCAATACTCAGGCAATTTAGGCCTTGCCTAGATGTAGAGCTGATGGTTTCACCATAGATTTAAAGTCACTGTAGCAAAGACAGTGCAAATACTTCCAAAGACAAACTTTTAAGTCAGCTATATGTGCTTAAGCAGCAGCTGCAACAACTAGCAACTTTCATCCTACAGAGAAAAGCTATACTTGAATTTCTTTCCTGACCTATTCTGATTTAGAAAAAAGTAAGGGTCTATGAAGGATGTTATGCTGATTTAAGTCACACTTAGTTAAACCAAGGGACAGGTTCTGATGTTCCTATCATTCCTGGTCTAAAACTTGATTGAAATATGTAAACAAAAACATGCTACAAGGAAGAGAAGTATTCTATTCTGCATTACAAATGTTTTTGTGATTAAAACAAATTTGAGGTATCAATATTTTCATTCAATTAGCTTTTTTTTCTTTTTTTTTAAACTTAGTAGCAGAAGAAAGGACAAACTCACTCCAAGAGTATCAAAGARCATCTGCAAGACAAAATTCTTACTTATCAACAGAAAATTCTCCTCCTTCGCCTTTCTCATCAGCAGGTTTATCAAATCGGCGTTCACGAGGAGGTCGTCGCTCTGGTCTCCTCTCAATGGGCTTGCCTTCACCCTGCTGCTGCTGCTGCTGTTGCTGCTGCTGCTGATCAGGCCTCCTGCCAATACGCCTTATCCCTACAATATTAGGCAAAACACATCAACAGAATTTGGAGCTGCTCAGGAAGATACTGATGCTAACATCAAAAAACAAAGACAAGTGTAAGTTGGCATTTAAGTTTTTATTTTAGTCACCTCCTGACTAGTTAATCTGAGAGTTAATACTTTAAGAGTACAGATCATWTAACCATTCATGTGTTTTTTGCCGCGTCTGACTCGAACGTAAACTCTTACAATATTTTACCCACAACCAGCATACAACTCATGGGTAATCTGTGTTAAAACAATAGGGTCAAGTCTAAAGAAAGGATCAAGATAAGCTAGAGATCTTTTCTGTCAAAAGTTCTTGCAGGTAAAATGTGCTCTTTATTTGGATGTGCACTAAAATGAGCTCAGCATCCCTACTACAAAGTTAAGTGCCTATGAAAATCCCCTGCTTCATTCTACTGTGCCCTACCAAGAAACTTTTCAGCCAGCAGTTACCAGCTAGGGCAGGATGTGCTCTTATAAAGGGGCACCTGTACCCAGACAGGGGTTAACTGCCCCAAATTAAGAGGGAGCCTAGTACAACAGGCACCTAAAACATGCATTAATCCACACTCCAAGCCTCATAACCCAACACACACTCAATGAAAACACTCACCGAGTTGTTAGTTAGACAGCTAACACYCTCTCTCTTTTCCTTTAATTTCACCTGAATTAGACAGTTTTCCCCCTCCCTTTTCAATAGTTTTTAAGTAGTCACTTCTTATGGCATTTCACTAAGGCATCTGAAGGATCCTGAAAGAATAAGAAAACTGTGCACCCTCCAAAAGACCTATTTACTGCTCTTTACAAAGATCTGGATGAACATGYAACTCCATCCTTATATTACTATCTTTCCACAATGTTAAGGTAAAAACACTAAGTAAACCACAAAGACTGCCTCAAAAACTGCAGGTTTTCTTTCAAATTAAAAGCTGCCAAATTTTAATCTTTTTAAATAAATAAGCTCCTGCCTAAACAGCAACGTCAAATTTGGGTGGGGCTAGAAAAGTTACAGTTGTAATGACATCCAAGCCAACACACCCACATGAACAATGTCTTCCTTACCTTGCAAGCTGTACTTTACATTAAGTTTGCATGACATACATATCTTGCTAAGTAATACTTTTCTTAAGAAACATGTGAGTTTAAGTTCACTAATGCTGATTTTAAGAACTCTCAAACTAAGAATCACTCCATTTCAGAGGTAAACAAGGCACAAAGCGAACCAYCTAATGTCACACAGGAGGTATGCTGTAGAAGCACAAATGAGTAATCCAGCTCTCTGAATTTCAAGTTCAACACTTTATGCACTGAAAGTCATGGTTCCTAGTGAAGCCTAACCAGAAATATAAATTACTTCTTGTTCTTAGTATCACATTGCTTTGAAGGGGTAATTYCACAGCAAAATACTCTGTACCTTTACAGACAAAGGCAACAGTGTAAAAGTAATACATTCACACAGTAAACAAATGCTGTTAATACCATGGCATCAACTACCTTTATAAAGTTAAGCAATATTGCCCCATACAAAAATTGAAATTTTCAAAATTGGAAATGACTGTTCTCTTACTAAAGTACYCCATACACACTGCTATGAAAGGTTTGACTGTTTCATTACTGTAGTAATTCACAAAGTTAAGTAGCATTTGCTCTTGGAAATAAATGTGAAAACTGTTATGTACATACTGATAGCTAGTGTTACCAAAACAACCCTCAGTAATCTGTCATACTGGCCAAAGATACTGCCTAAGTTCCCTTTTTTTTTTTTTGAGGAATAATATCATAAATCTGTAACTAACTAAAGCATTTCCAAAGGACACTTGCTTAGTAAAACAAGTTAGTAAACTGCAACTCAGAACAGTTACTACATTCCTYGTATGAAAACCCTCAAGCATCAGACTTTAAATTACAAAAGATCCATAAGCAAAGGGTACTACTGTAGAACAGTTTTGTGACCTCTGTGTATCTCGAGGTATTATCAAGGAATATTTTGACGTGGGTCTTCCAAAATGACAGATGTATTTAAAGTTTTTTCTTTCTTAAAAAGGGTAAAACTTGGTGGAGAATCATTTTGTAACATGTACGGTACCAAAAGCAAAAATATTAACATGGCCTCACGTAGCAATTTGCACTTTTCTGGAGAGACAGCATTATTAAAMAGATCATCTAGAGTCAAAATTACAATTGGTATTTCTTCATGCAAATATTAATTGCTGTCAGCATACATGTATTTCAAGAATTCCAAGTTAAACAGAGATCTGTCCAATTAGATGTGTGCTTAGTTTTTCTTACGTGCAGCACAACTGCCTGCCATACAACTGCATACACATACAAAATCTACTGGTTTTCATGTAAAACTGTAGCCTCGCTCACTTTTCCCAGACCTTATTTATTTCATCATCTTCTGCTCTGCGATGTTCTCTACAAAGGAAGCCAGTTTCCTGGGAAGCCTACTGAGGTGTCTTAAGGGTTTAAAGAAACGTGGCTGAGAAGTAATAAAACGCATTATTACAGTGCATGTATTAGTCCCACAAACTTCGCTGTGATTGTGTAAATATGGATATTTAAGTGGGTTTGGGGGGGAAGGCCTGAGCCCGCTGAAGGGGCTGCCAGGTGTGTCCCACCGCCCCGAGGAGGCCRCGGACGCGCCGACCGCGCGGGGCCCAGCGGAGGCGCAGCCCGGCGCCCGCACAGGCGGCCCCGCCGCCGGCCGTGCCCGCCATGCGCTTCCCCA
>NW_028186356.1:1097141-1137113 GCF_003343005.1 Rhea americana | reverse complement strand
GCCGCCCCCCTGGCTCCCGCCGCCGCCGCTCTCTTTCCGCCGGCTCTCGGCCGCCCGCAGCACCTCGAAGGGGTCGGACTCGTCATCAAAGAGCTGGTCGAAGCGGTTGGTGACGACGCAGCCGAAGCCTTCCTGCAGGTGTCCCGGCATGATGGGCCCCTGTCGGCCGGATCCGCCTCCGATGCAGCCCGGGCCCCGCAGCGCTGCTCGCCGCCGCACAAGATGGCCGTCCCCAAAGAGAGCCGCTTCTCTTCCGGCGCCAGGCACATCCGGGCACCTCACCCCGCGCGGGGCACGCCGGGAGCCCCGCGCCGCCCGCCCGCGCCGCCCGCGCCCCCGGCACTACGACTCCCGGCGTGCCCCGCGGCGGCGGGAAGGCGGGACGGGGCCGCGCGCCCCCCCCCCCCCCGGCGGCGGCCGGTTCGCCCTCAATTGCGCATTTTTTTTAAAACCCTTTTCGGGGTTTTTTTTGTGCCGCCGCCGCCCGCGCCCGGCTCTGACAGGGCGGCGGCGACCCGCGCGCCCGCCCTCCTGGTGGTCTTGTGGAGAAAGCACGCGGTTTCGCGAGTCTGTCCCCAAAATCTAAGCTAAATAATAACAACAACAACAAGAAGAGTAATAACAATAAACCCCAGGCGTTTGCAAGGGAATTCTGCTGGTAAAGTGCCACTTGGACGCACATGAGTCTTTTTTAAGAGATTAATGGGCCTGGCTACAGCGAAGTTAGTATTTTTTAATAAACTGTTTCACGTGTAATCCCAGTGCCGCCTTCCACAGCCATCTCTATCCGTCCTGCTAGCAGGTACGCGCAACGAGGAGGCAATGCCYGCTGAAGGTGGAAAGCGTCCTGCGGCATTAGCGGGTCCCCCTAGTTCTGTTCATCACCAGTGGGAGTTAAATTTAAAGATTGAAGCATGTTTAGTGAGTGCGTATCTGACGCATCCTTCTAAAATACCATTTCCGAGGTCCACAGCTTCTCCCTGTGAACAGGCCGGCTGAACCGTTCAGTGGCTGTTCGTACAACTCGTTCTCAACAGGTGACAGTTTTTTCCTAATATTTGCCTTGTCTGCTCAGAGAAGTTAGACCACTTTAAATAATTACTTTTAAAATTGCTTTGTTTATGTTTGCTCAGATCTGTAATATGCCCTGCTTTTAAACAGGGGACTCCACAAACCATCCATTAAAAAAAAAAATCACATTTTAATTTCTTCTAAAATAAGCTGAAAAAAGACYTCGGTTGCGTTTGCTGTTTCCCTGTGTTATCACAGCCACTTCTTTTCTGCAGCGATGATGCTTTTGGGAGGTCTCTGAGGACACYGCTCCTGGCATACCACTGCGAAAGCCAAGGGAGGATTGAAGCTCTCTCACACAAGAAGCTCACTCTGTTCTCAGGATATTGTTAAGCAATCACAGTAAATTATATCCTTAGAACTCAAAATATTTTCCTCAAGCAAGCCTTTTGCTTTTGGGATGGATCAAATGTCACCAAGTAACACATAATTAAAAATACTTATATAGAGAAAGCAGATGTTTTCAGGGAAAGCCTTAGACCCTTTTCAGCTTCCTGTCACATTGCACATCGAGACTGYGTTGCACACCACATATATTTCAGGAACAAAACACAAACATTTCTCACTTGAAGCCCTGAAGTGCTGCTTGCACTTCAAATAGCATGGGCAGTTTCCTTGGTTATAAGAAACCACATATGTACACAAACAGATTTGTCAGTCACCTGCTTGCTGCTGGTATTTGGGATTTTTCACTCAAAGGGAGGTCACACCATCTCTGTTGKGTTGGTTTTGCAAGGATCGTGCATCTTCTAATTTCACTGTGCTATACTGAGGTTCATATATAAAGACCTCTGCACTCTAGTTTCATTTAATTAGCTAATAAAATTCTTCTATAGACAAAGCTAGCTAACATATATTCAGTATTCCAAAAATTTCCAAGGGCAGATATGTCCTATTAGGATCACACCTTGAGTTAAGCACAAATAAAACAGACTCAAAGTATTTTAATATCAACTCAGAAGTAAACTGATTATCATGTGTATATGAYCACTGAAAGCCATACTTATTGAGCTCTGCATAGCAAGAAATCACGGGTCCAGGACGCAGGATAATCTCCAGCTCTTCTCTGGAGCATGCTTTGGCTGCACACAGCGTGCCTGCGTATTTGGCATTTGCAATAAAGATGCCGCACAATCAGCCACATGGGTCAAAAGTCCAAATGACAGTACTGTCTGTGGAACATAAGATTTCAGAATTCACAGTTCCCAGGCACTTCTAGCCATAAGATAATAATTCAATCCAAGACATTAATCTTAAAATGCCAAAAGAAAAAAATAGGGCTTTTTACACAGAGGAGGAGTCCTAGCACCATACCTGCAAACAGCCGCCTTAGTCACGTGAAAGAACAGCACTGTCAGGACAGTAAGTTACCGAGGTGGATGTTTTATTGGAAAAGCAAACTCATTAATCAACATGTTCAAGTTGGTAACTTTTGCCTCACCTAACAGGCACAATAAGCAGAGTGATGCAGAAAGCACAGCCTGTGTGTTTACCCGGCAATCCTCTTCTCTGCAGCCTTTCCCCATTCCTCAGCAGGACGCTATCTACTGTCGTGCATCTCCTCCCRGGGGGAACAGGGCCCCTGGGAAGTCCGGGCTCCACACTCTGACCATACCTGGTTCTTGTTCTGTGTGGCTGAGGAACTCGGAGCTGCAACACCTATGAAATGCAGTCCATAAGGCTGCTGGCAGCTTGCCAAGCAAGCAAGCTCTGGTCTACGGGAAAAGGAGGCAGGAAACAAGCCTGTGTGCTAAGAGGGCTGGCTACATCCGTGGCAGAACGGGCAGACTCTCCCTGGGGAAAAATAAGAAAATACTCAAACAAAAGGCTGCACGAGCAGCAGAACCAAAAGGCCTTGGCATCTTAGAGACGTGTAGCTCCAGGTGGGTTCCCAAAAGGTTCAACAGCATCTTGTAGAGTCACCCTTTAGRTGGGAGCTTTTTCCTTCTGAAGGGGCATTGGCCAAGTCTCTCCCCTATACCTAGCTGTCTAATTTCACAAGGTTTATGACAAAATAAGGATTTTTAGACCCTTGCTGATCTGTTAAATCTGCTTGATACTGGCCAACATGTTCACAATGTGTTGAAGGGAGGGATGGCTGCATCTGAAGGCTTTGCACATGTCTTGCTGCCTTAGGAACCTCAACCAAAAAAGCATTCAGTGAAGAAAGCATTTTTCAGTTTGGTTTGGGCTAACAAGCAAAGTTAACTTCTGCTATGCAGCACTGCTGGAAACTTCTGCTACTGCAGCATCCTGACCACGGCATCAGTATACTGATAAAACTCTTGTATGAGGACAGGCAAGTCATCCTACCGTTGCGAGCGCAAGTCTCCAGCCGTAGCTGCGCCGACTCGAGWGACCTCTCGCTCGCTAGCACCGCTCTGCGTCGGGGAATCACAGCTCTTCTCATCCTGCCCCAGACTAAACAAGGAGCGAGTTCACGACACGGTCAGCTCAGAGAAAGGCAGGTGACATGGTCTGGGGCTTTGCTACTTGCCAAATGTCGGCCCGGTGGCAAAACGTTCTGCTGGAGAGACATTCACGCATGTTCGGTGATACTGAACTGCAATCAATCCTGGCAATCTGAACTGCAAACAATCATTGCTGGGGGATTAAATAGCCAAGGATTTTTAACTTTGCACTTCTGCCTCTAATCAAGGATATAACTATTATTTTAAGACTTTCAAATCACTGAGATAGCACACATTGCTCTCGGGACAGTCATCCTGTTAACACCGTTTGCTTATGCAGTCATTAGACACTAACAGACAACCAGAGAGAATTCGAACAGGCACAGAAGACTTCCAAGAGCYAGCATTAAGGATCTAACAGATTAATGCAGTTCCATGTTTTTGCATGGCAGAGACTTATTTTATCAATTAGCATTTAACGCCGGAGTAAACCCAACATTTCTACCCCCCAGAGAAATGGATTGCTGGTGCTATTTATGGCTGCAATATGCAACGATGTTACTTGGCTGAAGCTGGCCTATAGATAACCTACCTAAGGAACCGCTCCTGCGCTCCTTACCAAAAGAGGAATTGAGTGCTTTGTGACATGCTACACTGTTAGGCTATTTTCAAGCTTTGCCAACAGCTGTCGGCTGTCTGCTTATTTAGCAAGAATAGGAAATGCAGCAGGTTCAAGGCAGGGGGAGAAGAATTCATTTGGGTCCTTGTTCCATTCCCAAGATCTAATTTTTCCAGCATTTTAACTTAAGAACCTTTATAAAACTAGTTTTCTATTTTTTTCCAGATGCACATATTACTTTGCTGCCAGAGTGTACAATATACTACGAAGAGGAGGTCGTTCTCATCGAAGGACTTAGAGATGGATCTTTTCCCAGGCTATACTAAATACTCCAGGTTCTTGCACAGAAAACATTATATTTGCTTCTGAAGAAGGTAAGATATGGCCATGATTTCACTAAGAATACAAGAACAATTTCATTTCATATATCTCATTGTATATCACAAAGCAACTTCAGCAACTTTTTGTTCAGTTTGTTCTGGCAAGTGTTTTCATTGGATTTTCCATTTGCCGCACGAGGATAACAACCATTCAAAATGAGATGCTCTACAGCCAAAATATGACTTCAATAGAGATGGCTGACAGAATAAAGTGTGACAGAATGACCTATTCCTATTCCTTGCACTTTTTCTAAGCAGAGAGTATCAGTGAACACACCGTGCTCGGGAGTCTGAAATAACAGGCAAATAGTGGAAGMATAACAAGCAACCAACCAAAAACTGTAACTTTTGCAATAGCTGTTTTTTTTCCTAAATACATACCTTTACAAAGACATACCTGATGTTTGCCAAACCTTGACCATGGCACTGCATGAAGTGGGTAGCAAGAATAGAGAGCACTTGTTACTGAGCTCTTTGTGTACTGCCTTTAATTTTTGCATTTAATGTGTTTACAGTATGTGGATTCCTTGTGAGAATAAGTCCCAGAATTAAACTGCACCAGGGAGAAGGATAATRGGAACAACCAGGACAAGTCAGAGCCCAGGAAGAGGTATGCAAGCTGCACCACACAGCTTTGCCCTCCTAGATATTCTGCTGATTTCAGCACAGCACTGGAGTTTTTTTCACAGCAGAAARAAAAATGCAGTTTTATTATGAGGGTTGTAAACAGGTGAATAACAGTATTTTTAAGTATGCATATTGAAAAATAACAAAACCCTGTACTGCTCTGTGCATTATAATGTGCAACCGACAAGTGAAATAAATCATGCAGATACAAAACTTTGCTTGGAGGTTAAGCGAGACTAATCGAATCTCACCTGTCCTCCCTTGAATCTCAAACAAGCTGCAAAGCAAGGGCTCTTCCTTAATGGCAAACAAGGTTAAACGTATTTTTGGTCRAGAAAAGCATCACTGATACTTTAAAGAGCAGAAGTTCAGGTAGACCAAACACTGCTTTTAGCACTTTGGTGGGGCTGGTTTCTATCACCAGTTCTCCGTCCACCCTCCGGTCAGGGCTCCTGAGAGCAGGAGCCTCCCCTGGCTGCTCCCTGCCAGGGGGTGGGCAGCAGCACAGGCACCTGCGCRGGGACACCCAGGAGCCACTGCTCACCAGCGCTTTCGGCCGACTTCTCTGGTCCCGCTTGCCCTTAGGAGGGGAGTTGCAGCTGCCTTCATAACCTGAAAAGAGAGAGAAGGAAAAGAGGAGAAAAAAAAGTGTTTGGAGCGAGCGTCCCGGCTGGCTGTGCCGGCACCTCTCTGCAAGCTGCCATGGGAGCCGCGCCGGCTCCCCGGTCGGGCTGGAAGAAGGCAAACACACCTTTCTTTTTTCCCATGTTGTTTTTGCTCAGGCTGGACCAGCTCTCTGGTTTGGCTCTCCGAGCAGCCCTGCGGCCAGCAGCGCCGGGGCAGGAAGGGCTGGAAGAGGAATTCGTTAAACCACTATTGCAGCCAAACTTCAGATCTCAGTCTGCGGCGGCGTGTTCCTGCACTCTTCGACTCAGGTTAAGGCACAGTGTTTCCTGCTGCCCCTGCTCTGTCCATGCTGCCGCCCACACTCACGCTGTGCCTGCTCTCGGACCTGGGAAAGGGCCTGCCTTTAAATACGAAGGACAAAAAGGAAAGCGTGCTTTGTAAAGTGGATCCTTTCCTGGATCTGGTTCAGCTCTCTTATTTTAATCATGTTTTCTCTACTTCYCATCTCAGAAAGGGCCTGGCAGACTCTAGTCTCTCACAAAATTCAGGAAGACTTGGGTTCGGGCTTTGGTACCGGGCTCGCACCGTGGCTCAGCCAGGTACCCRAGGCCTGAGCTGCTAGGTGGCAGGGATGGAGCCGTGCCGGTACAGGTAAGCATGACAGTAACTGCTCTGGGGACGCTGCAGAGCCGAAGCTTTTCCGACTGCTGCCAGTGCCGGGAGCCAGCAAACCCTGGGACTACCTCTGGATGCTGCACCAMCCCTGCTGCCAACTTTGCTGCCTCTCAGTGCTCGTCCGTGGCCCCAAAACCCAGAAATCGCAGTGCCCGCAGAATGTGTGAGCAGGCTGCTCCTGGCTGTGGCTGCTGGCTGCACCCAGAGCCTTGCCAGGAGCCTGGAGGAAATCCAGACATGGATTTCCCAGTGCACRTTATGGACGGGACGAGGAGGCACAGAGCTATCAGCTACAACGCAGCAAAACCTCACGCATTAAGTGCTGCGAAGGTATTACCGCTTACTCCAGCACCGCGCCAGGCCTGGTGATTAGCCTGATCCACTTCATGCTGATGCTGTCAGTCGCTCTTTAGGCACATATTCCCAGAAGGCGAGCCGGGCACACGCACAGTTTCAGGCTGTTGCCAGCGAGTTGCAGAAAGGACATCTGCTTCCATGAACGTACGCGTCCCGAGCGCTCGCCAAAACGAGCTTAATCATACATGCTGCGGCAGCAGGCTCATCCTGCGCAGAAATACCGGTGAAGCAAGATCCAGCGCCCTAGAACAGGTCCCAGAACTGCCTCTGTTGCAGACAGGCAAGACAACTGCTCATTAGGGCGTCTGCAGGAACCGCGTCCCTTCCCTGCCGCCGAGCGGCAAACCCTGGCCGACCTGCGCGAGGAGCCTCGCGCCCGGAGCCAGCCCGGGGCTGTCCATGCTCGGCTCCTGCGGCCGCGCGGGAGGTTTCTCCACGGCTTTTGCTGCTCAGCCCCGTCCCTCCTCCCCCGTGCCGGCACGGGGCTCGCGGCACGACGGGCACAACCAGCACTGGGACCCGGTGCGGCCCAAGAGCGCCAGTGCCTGCTCCCGCGGGCCCTTCTCCTCGGCCCGAGTCCCACCACGGGAAAGCGTTGGCTTTCTGGCAAAGCCGCCGGGGCGAGCGGGGCTGCTGCCGGTGCGACCCTGCGGCGGGTCCCCCCCAGGGTGGGCTTAGCCTCCCGGGGAGCAGGAGGAGGTTACTGGGCTGCGCTGGCACAGGCCAACTGATGGGTCAGGACGCAACAGCTTTGCTTCCTGGCCGGCTGCCCACTGCTGTCACGCAATTCTGATTTGAAGGACAACCACAACAAGCACAAAGCGCAGAAAAGYGCAGTGGCTGTAAGCCGCCTTCCACGTCTCATCAACGTCAACACAAGACTAGTTGGAACAGCCACGGCGGTGAACSGTCCCCTGCCAGCACCTCCCGGGGACGGGAAGCCCCTCTGGATGAAAGCTCCAGGCCAAGGGGTGAAGCAAGCCAAGAGGGGCCGGGGAGGTGAGCACGGCCGCACGCCCCGTAACCCCGCGGCTCGGCTCGGCTCGGCWCGGCACGGCACGGCAYGCGGGGGCAGGCAGCCCTCGGAGCCGACGGCCGGCTGGAGGGAGGTGCGGGCACGTGTGAGAGATGCTCCACCCAGAACCCAGGACCTGCAGGGAGACCACCGACACCCGCCACACGCGCCGTTTTTAATCTGCTGCGCCAAACCTACTTCCTTTATCCTCTCTAACCTCTGCATCGTGCCGTGACCGCCCCGATGTTAGCGTGCTTCGAGGTCGCAGCTGCTGCTAGTTTAGATACAAACACAAATGAGCAGAGAGCCACAGCGGCTGCCGGCTCAGATAAGATACTGCGAGAAACGCCGTCCCGGGGACCCGGCGGCGCTCTTGTTCGCGGTGAGAGCGAGCGGTGGCACCGGCTTCCCAGACCTGTCGGCGTTGATAAAGGGAGGCACGTTGTCCGTGCAACGCCCGTCGCTGCGCAGGAGGAAGTATCACATGGGGCGACGCTGCTCGCACACAGCTCGGTTAACCACAAAAGTCACTAAAGATAGACTTCTGAGGACTATAGGAAGAATCAAGCTTAGATACTACCTTCCTGGTTGAAAAGCCATAGTGAAAATAGGCCCGAAACAGTGGAAGTTTTACACAGACCTTAAAGAGGGGCCACACCTTCATGTATCACTATGAAGAAGGGCACAGAGCCATCCAAGCTTGCTTAGAAATAGTCCTTAAGAGCCTCAAGCCCTTTCTGTGCAGCAGAGGTCTTGGTCAGATCAAGCACTCATCCACGTCTCAGCAATCAAGAGCTGGGACACGAGAGGTGTGCGCCCAGTCTGCTTTATAACCAGAGGCAGCCTCTCGCTGCGTACGCAGGTGAAAGCAGAGGAAAAATAGCATTTACATTTATCGTGGGTATGCTGCACACACAAACGACTGCTTGTAAACTGCTTGGAGTGCCTCTGATGAAAGCACTGAGCCTTTAACTCCAGCTGCTGCGTGGGGAACGGCACCACCGCAGCGTCACAAGCCAGCCCCAGATGGGCTCTCCCGGGGACATCCAGCGCTCCTCGCCCTCACGCGGCTCCTGCCCTGCGCCGTGCTCTCGGACACCCCTCCAGCACTCACTTCCTTCCTCAAAATCAAAGCCAGGTCCCTCTGCTGTCCTAAAGAGGTGTTTGTCCACTCCTTAATGCACGATTCCCTTCCACCAAGGGCTTCTCATGGAGTAGGTCATGCACAGTTTTCTTGAAGGAATCTCTTTTTTTTTCATCATCTTCAGATAGGATCTATTTGKTTCATAGTCTAGCCTGTCTTAGCTCTAAAACCCAAGCCCTTCTGGTACAAGCCACTTCCCTGTCTTCTGAGCAGCTCTCCAGAGGATCCTGTTCATCTCTGAAACATTTGCCTTCTGCCTCGCTAGGTTAGTCATTTTGCTGGGTGTATCAGCCTCCAGCATCATCCTGCTATGGCCCAGACAGGAGACCAAAAGGGCCCGATCCAAAAGAGGACTTAGGACTTGGACACCTAAAACTGGACTTCCATAGAAAACAGGTACCTAAATCCAGGATTGTGACCTGTAAAAACCCTTCAGCAGCCATCTAACTCTGGAGATGCCTCAGTSCCAGGGACATGGCATTTTATCCAAACAGCTTCTCCCATGTGCCCGACAGCTCTGCCTGGATGCAGCCATCTGCACGCTTTCGGCTGTGGTTTGATAATCTGGCTTCTCCGATGGTGCTACCAGCAGAAACATTTTCCTGTCCCCTTCCTATTCATCTCACAGTACAGTATAGACACCGTATATATCACTGAAATCCTTAAGTGTCTTCCCAGTTCTGTTTCTTATCCCTCAGGTGAGGCAGAAGCTGGGGACTGGTCAGCTGGGACACAGAAACGAGGTGCTACTCTGCCTTTGCCTCGCTGTGGGCTTTCAGGCTGCCATCTCGTAGGTATCCCAGCAGTGACAGCAGGATGCGGAGTTCCCACCTGCCCCCTTTGCCGTCTTGCCCACGCTTGGAGGCGTCCCTGTGGCCACCTGCAGCCGAGCTGGCACCGCAGGGTGGTGGCAGCAATGAGCACCTCAGCAAGCAGGAGCCCCGGCACTCTCACCCATGGGCAAGCGTGCTCCTGAGAGCTGGAAACTTTAAGCAAGAGCTGGAAAATATTTGCAGGAAGCAGATGCCAAATGCATGATCTGGGGTTTTCCCTAGCAATCCAGTTAAGAAGGTCTGATTCACACCTGCAGAGGGATCCAGGGCTTCCCCCGACCTCCCTGCCACGATACCGTCCCCAGAGGTTTCCCACCCCTATCAGGGCAGGCTGAAAATGCATCTGCGCCTGTGCTCCACRAAGTATAAAGTATCTCATATCAACCACTTCTCCAGTCAAAATAACGAGAAATTATTCATTAAACCTAAGTATCAGTACAGCTCCCAACCCCACCACAAAGGAGGAGCGAGCTGTACAGTGCAAGCAGTAACACCACTGCTATAAATTGCTTCAGTTGCGTGTACTCATGTAACAAGGATAACTATTACATGAGTAATTTCAAATCAATCAGAGAAAATTGTCTTCTGCTTGGAGACAGCTCATGAACAGAAAAAGAGGCAAAATTCATCAAATTAATTAGCTGCTAAAGAGTGCTGACAGCTCCTGTAATACATGAAAATAAAACCAGCATGGCTTGCTGCTACCACACTAGACTCACCTTTATAAGCATCACTATTTTTCTTAATGACAGAAGAACAGGTTTCATTTGAAAGACTACTTTGAAAAGAAAGGAATCTTCTAGCTCCATATCCTTGCAGCAGTAACATCTGATTTCTTTGGGAACATATACTGTTAAAAAAAATCATTTGTTACAAAATTATGCATATTTTTAACCACTCTACAGAACAGAATAAAAAGAAAAACCTTTGTTACRTGCTCATGTTAAAGAATTAGCCCCGCGATCTCTTCACCTGCACCAGAGAAGGGCAATTTTCTATTTAATTCTACACATCCTGAGATAACTTTGTATAGAGGCTGGTGACACTCCTCTTGAGCCCCGCTGAATTCCTGATATTTTATTGAACAGAAAACTTCCACCTCTTCTAGTTCCATTAAAAGTGAAGGTGGCTACGCTGATGGCTGGCTAAGACAGATCCTTCAGGCCCTGTTGTAGTTACGAATAACTGACCAAATTTCATTCAGCTGTTTCTAGGGAAGAGCTTGGCAAGGGAAAAAGATGTTTTTTCCATTGTATCAATTTTTTGGGGGTGGGAGCAGTACTGTGTTAGAACAAAGAGAAGCAAAATTTGGTGTACAGACCATCAAAGGATGAAGGCTATGTCTTCTACTTGCCTCTTGAAACTCTATCCAGATTTAACCAAATTACTGGCCTTTGAAAGTTTACATATTGGCTTACAGAGGCCTTATAAATAATGGTTATGAGCGCTTCCGAGGACTTGGCCCGGGGAGCTGCTGCACGCAGCGTGCTGCCCCATGCCCGCACGGGCCCGGCAGACCCTCCCCTTCCCCGCCAGCACGTCTGCAGGGCCTGGAGGGACTCGTGCCGGCCCCCCGCGCCGCTGCTTTTCCCTTCGGCGCTAGATCATGGGGATGCAGAGGTGCTTTTCAGGTCTTTTGATGGCCGAGATTCACAACCCAGCAGTGCCTGTGCTCCAGATCTCCGCAAACTGGGGCGGGCAGCCTGGCTGCACACGAAAGGGGRCGGCCGGGGAAGGGGTTGCTCCCAGACCCTGCGTGGGAAACGGCTCCGCGCAGCCGGGCTGGCGGAGCAGGGGAGTGCTCACCGCTCCGCCGCGGCCCAGCGCTTCACCTGCAGGCAGACACCCCAGGGAGGGAGAGACCCTCCGAAGGAGGGTGCAAGCCGGCACGTCTGGGGCGAGTCCGTCGCCGAGCGGCACCTGGCCCCGCAAGRGCGCAGGGCACCACGCGGAGCTGCCCAGCAGCCGGCGCGCGGCCCGGCCACGGCCCGGCCCTGCCACGAGGCTCTCACTCTCCAGCAGCTGGTTCGGGGCTGCGGGACTGCAGCGATAGCTGTACACACTTCAGTAACCACGCACTCGAGTCTTGTCTTATTTAGTGTTTTCTCATAGCCCCAGCTTCTGGACGTAGAGGATGCTGCAAGGAACTCATAGCCCCCGTTGCTTCAGGGAAAAGCATGAAAATCACTTTAGGGCTACAACCTTGCAAATCTTAACTCACCCTCAAGTTGGTCTTTAACTCAGGAGTTTTTGTTTAAAGCAACTGCACATTTTCAGAGCTGAGGGGATGCAGCCCGCACTGCTCATTCGGTGCTGATGCAAGCTGCCAGCTGCAGAAGTGCAGCAGACTTTGTCCAGCTGACACAAAAGCAGCCTCGCCTGCGAAGCGCCGCGCCTGCGGCCGGCCCCGCACGCACACCCACGCTCGTGCCGCCTCTCAGCACCCCAGAGGTGCTGGSACTTTCACTAGGCAAACCACGGTCACCGTCGGCACGCGAATGCAAACGCTAACCTGTACGCGGCTGAGCTACTYGTGCAACGCGCGCCGGGGGCTGGCGCCTGGCCCGACACAGGGCTGCCCAGGGACCTAAAACACGGGGCAGGTCTTTGCCCCTGCTAACTGTGCAAGGACAACTTCTTTGCAAGCACACAAAGCAGCTCGGGATACCCCGCACTTCATAGCTGGTGGGAATCGCAGCAGAAAATTATGTAGGAGACGTGTATGTGCACATAAGTCAGTGGAGGTCTAGGGAACAAGAGCAGTACRTCACTCTTTGGGAAAATATTGTTGACCAAAGGAGTATATCTAGGTGTTGCATACTGAAAAACAGACGCTGCGGCCACTCGCTTGTAAAGAGCCTCGTGGCTTCCTGCTACGCACTGCTCTTTGCCTCAGGCTGAGCTGCTCCCTGCCCATCTCCGCGAGATCGGGGACCACCAGCAAAGCACTGAAGGCGACTGTGGGCACACACGTACATGCAAACTCTGCAAGGCAGTTACTGAATTTGTTTTTCAGCACAAAAAAATCTACCTTGTGCAACTTCATCATAAAAAGAAAGGCTATAGCATGTGTTCGTACGGCAAACTCTCACCACTCCGCTCACAAATGGGTGACGCTCCGCAAAGCCGCCCAGCGCTTGGACCAAGACAGCTCCGCGCGACCTCTGCGCGCGCCCGGCACCACGCACGAACAGTCTCAGCGCTGGTTACGTTGCTGCGGAAAGAAGACATGGAAGGATGACCACGGATTCCTAGGGAAACACGTTCAACCAGTCCGGGCTGGTACGGTCAACACCCACCGCGGCGGCGGGCCGGGCTGCGCTCTTCCTTTGCTCCGAGCCATCTGGAGGGACGTCATCCCCCAAATGGCACGACGCTAGCGAGGAGGACATTATAATCAGCCCCGGCCRACCTTGCGCCTGGCTCCTACACGGAGCCCGTCACGACTAAAAGGACCCCGGTGGGATCTTAGTACGAAAACAGTGTTCCGACTAGTGCAACGAACAGCTTATAGAGAGAACTTGCTAGTGAAAAACAAAGAAATTCTAAGTCTTCCCATACTCTAGCTAATTTAAATCTAAGTTCTGAAATGCTAGAAATAATAAATCTCTGTTAACGAGTGCTAATTTGCCGTCAGTTTGCAGTAAAGACTCTGCCACTCTGTTTGCAAGTGCTCTGAAGTTGTGCGGCGGAGGCTGGGGTCTGTGTCCAAGAAATCATTTTCAAAATGAGTGTCCAGGTTCTCTGAGCACTGACAATTACTCATGAATTTGGAGAAATCTCATGGAACATGTACACGTTCTGGAAGAAACACTTTTAAAGCTACTGTTAATAGCAGCTGGTCTCTCTGCTTGTAATTCTGCTTCTAAATAGGTTAAAGCAAAACAAGAAGCATGTGATACTCAGTGTGGTGCCCACCAAAGTCATATGCAGTTGTGGCTTGAAAATTCTCTTTTTGTTCTGTTTGAGACATGGCTACAACATGAGTGCCTTAATTTATAACTGAGGATCCTACATGCAAAAACTATGAACAACAGCAACTACCACTACCTCTGACTGCCAGCGTTTCCCATTCTGATTACAGAGGGCAAWAATTTGTGTTTTTTCCATATCCCATTAGGCCCCCACAGTAAGCAAGAACAGACTGGCAAAGAGGCCGAACAAACGGAGTCGCGTGTGGCAGCACACAGTCATGTTAACGGAAAGCTTGTCAGCCTCGGCATGAAAAGCCCGGGACGCGGGCTCGCTGCGGATCGCTTCCCACGAGGCCGTCTGCAAAACCTTTAAGACCTTTCAGGATTTTCCACGCTGCGTCCCACAACAGTCATAAATATGAGAGAACGGAGGCCATGAAAACTTCTCAGGAAAACATGCAGACAGCCTGGGAATGGGGAAAAGAGAAGAGGGGCTGATGCATTTTTCTCCTGTGAGGTGAGACAGGAAGGAGCTCACTGGCGATGACCCTTGCAGCACGTGTTGCTGCATTTTTCTGCTTGTTTCATCTCCTCTAACTCCTCCGAAAGAGCATCACGGCCCAGCTGCCAAGSCAGCAGGGAGGCCCTCGGGCCGAAACGAAGCCCTAGAGGCTGCCAGCACCCCTGGGACAGCAGCTGGGCCCTGCCTCACCGTCATGCCTGGCTCCTGGGGCAGGAGGGGGAGTCTGGGAGGAGAAGTTGGGAGCAGAGAAGCCGAAAGCAGCTGGAGATCCAAGATGGGACGAAGCGCTGCCTTCCTCCTCCGTTTCTGTTGCACTGGACTGTTTAGTTGCCTTCGGGAACCCCGCTGTGATCGCAGATTCCAGTTCTCCCAAAGGCAGCATGGTTCAAAAACACAATGAATGAGGTGAGAACTGGTTTATAGCCCTGATGCTGCAAAAACTAGACACATATTGAACTGAGGACAGAGAAACTGTCCCCCTAGATTACCCAGCTGCTTGAATTTAAGCATAGTTATGTAGCTTGCAGATTCAGGACTTGTATTTGTATAAATCAGTAACCAAGCCAGATATCAGAAGTAATTAGGACACGTATTACAGGCTAGATTTTTCTGTCACTATATGTTACACCTTTTTTCTTATTGCAATATTACTTTTTAAAAATTAAACACTTTTCTGATGTGCAGGCTAAAGAAATATCAGGTTTTGACCTCTATAAAACAACAAGGGGCCTATCAAACAGGATTAAATGTTAAGTGGAGCCCACATCCAATCCACTGCTTTCAACATTGCTATCCTAGGCTAGATATTCCCTGCTCCTTTGATTTTTTTCTTTTAATTGCARGTCAAGTACCCATAGATAGGCAGATGATGCACAGCTTAATTTGCTGAGACTCTGTTTCTAGTCATGCCAAATTGCTTGGCAGATGCTCAGCAGCTGGAGGCCGKCCAGTTTGCCAAACTTAACATCCTAACAATGTTGAATTACAACTGGTTGGACCTGATCATCTCACACATGATGCTGAGCCTCTGTTTGCTTTGACTTTATCTTCGTAATTGCCTTGTCTCTTGTTAAGAGTGTGAGGGCTATTCTTAACTCCCAGTTTTCATTAGAAAGCACGTCAGAGTCTTTTCTAAACCAGCACTGTAATGGGTAACGCTCTCCTATGCACTGTCCAAATCCATAGGTATTTCTGCACCTGTAGAGCTGTCACAGCGAGCCGCACTTCCTCAAGGGCCCAGGGCACCTTTCTCCCTTTCCAAGCACCCCTTCCCGCCCTGGGAAGAGAGCACAACGCAGCACGTGCCCRGCTGCTGTCCCAGCCCAGCCGGTGGGGCAGACTTCTCCCCCACCGCGGCCTCCATCACGCGGGCTGCCCCACGGCAGAGGGCTGGCGCAGGCGCTAACGGCGGAAATCACCAGGACAGCTTGTGCAGCCCACAGAAACCCTGGAAAACACGGTAGCATAGCTGAGGTCTCTGGGGAGACGGGCATGGCTCCACGACCACGGGCCCCACAGGCGCAGGAGCCAGCCAGCAAGGCAACGCTGCAGCTGGACTAAATCACATTGATCCTGCTAGCGCTGCTGCGCAGTAAACAAGCAAACAAGTGACCACACACACAGTCTGCGCCCRGGGCGTAATTTAGGCATTCTGAGGTTTTACTGGTTTAGGGGTTTTCCATTTTATTTGGAGGCCTGATTTTCCAAGAAATGTTACCACTCACCTTCCTGTTGTTGACTCCTTCGCAAGGCACATGTGACAACCAACATCAGTGCCCAGGGTAACCAGCCATCTGAGAAAATCCTGACAGAGCTCCTCTCCCATCAGCGTCGCCCAGTCCATGGTCGACAAGTGCCGGGATGTGTAACTACAGACCTGGTGGGTGCAGAGACAGGTGGAGAACAGCTTCAGTTGCCAGGAAGTGGTACATGTGCACATAAGGAGCTGGATYGGAGAAAGAGAAGGAAACCTACTAGACAGTATTTATCAGGAAAAAWTAAAGTCAACCTAGTAACAAACAGTTTCCAGCAACCAAAGGCCAGAGACGCCACCTTTCTCCGTACAGAGAAGTTTTATATTCTGCTGAAGTGCTCTGCTTAAAATACACAGCAGATTACGCCAGGGCTGGACAAACAGCCACAAGATGGTGCTGCTGATGAAGGTAAAGCAGCTCGCTCCGCGGCCGCCCGGTCCCGACCTCCGGGTCCCGGTGGCATTTCTGGARCTATTTCCCTGTATTTACCTGGCTTGCTGCAAGTCCCTGTTCACTTGAAGCTGCGYGACAGAGGTGAAGGCAGGACTGGCTCCGGGGTGGGTCGCCGCTGGTTCCTGCACGCCGGTGTGGGGTCCAGCTCTGGAGGAAGGGTCTGCATCCAACCTGAATTTGAGCATTTTTGCAAGAGTTAGTAATGCAGTTCTGATAGTGCTACAACCCGATCGCCTAGAGAGAAGAGCTGCTGAGCCTGCCAGGAAGYTGGATGAGGACCACACCTCACCTGGACAACATGGGTGAGGAAACATGGAGAAACCCCAGAACAGACTTCGCTCTGCCATTCTGACAGTCATCGTGCAGAGCGCTGTTTTCAAAGGGCTGTGCAAAGGACAGGCCACTGTATCCTTCATACTTCAGCAGCCGTTGTTTAAAAATACACTGTTTAATAACATATTTCTGCTGAGCCAGAAAAATACAGGGGAGGAATTGCAATGCCTATTTAAAAAAAATACCCCCCAAGAAATAAAAACAGGGGAAAAGTGACTTTCCTGTATGACAAGAGGTAAATAATGCCCAAGCTGACCTTTAAAGAAATGCACTTACTGAGACAATGAAAGGTGTAGTTTACATATCCCTAATGGAAGAGATTTTGACCTAACGGAGCCTTTTCCATTGACTACTTCCTGCATATATAAAAATAATCAACTTTCCGGGCCCTTGGTTGGTCAGGTTGCCACATTTCATGRGAGGACTTTCGGCCCATTTCATTTCAAGGAGGTTCGTTCTTTTTGAGGAAATAAAAAAAGGCATTCCTCCACTTTTCCTTTTCCCAATCCTACCCTTGGTTCTGTTCAAGATTCCCACAGACCACCCAGGGCCTGGAGAGCCTCCCAGAGCCAACGGGGGCACGGCTCAGCCAGGAGGAGAAGGTTCATTTAGCCATACAGCTTACAGATATATCGGAAGCATTTATGTGGAAGCTGCCTGGGTGAGACAGAAGTTGTATGTTTGGACATGCTCTGTGTTCTTCCTAGACTCCATGATGCTCCTCACAGGGCAATAAAACCAGGTTTATGGTCTGTCTGCACTAAAGTCCAAAATAGCTAGTGATCATCACACAACGCACAAGTGCTCTATAAATGGCAGAGAGCGCTGCAGAAACGCTTTTATTTCCCAGGTCATTATGYACCAATTTGTTCTGACCATAGAAACAAGAGGAAAGTGGAATTGCTCTATGTATCAAAGTTCATCTGAAACTTCGTGTCACCAAAATGTGAAACCAGCCAAAGGTAAAAGGTCAGGCTCAGTTCTCCGGGAGCAGCCAGCTCTAAAGACAGGGTGAGAAGTCACCCATGGCCTGTTGCTGGGGGATCCATGAAAGAGGAAAGRTATGCCTGAGCGACAGTCGAGCTCTGTACTTCTGAAACAAAAATAAATATTTTCTTTTGGAATTTGCTCTAATTTTTGCRGCTGACTTTTAACGGCATTCTGAGAATCCTGGCTTTTACCCCCTCATGCCCAGGCTGAGGCAGCTGAGAGCACAACTCTAAGGATGTATTTTCAATAAGCTGCCTGCTTCTTCCCAAGCTATCTCTTCCTGATACTTTTGAAATAAAAGGTGACAGCTCCCTTGAAAGCAAAAACAGCACAGGGGCCACTAGTRATTTTGTCACTGGCAGCAGCTGGTGGGTGTCACAAGGGCTAGGCCTGGGACTGGGACAAGGGCTGGCGGCAGAGAGGTGCCAGCGAGCAAGGCAAAGGCAAAGCAGGCTTTTGGGAYGCAAAATCCCCCTTGTAGCCAGGCTAATTCCTGTATTGCGATGCACTAGGCCAATGCCCTCAACTCCCTTGTCTCTACTTTTCTTCTTTGCATATGAGCAAGACTATATAGGCTCTGATTCAGCAAGGTGTTCAAGCACGTATCTCCCTTTAGCTATGGCAGCAGTCCAGCAGGACTGCTCATAAACTAAGAGAGAGGCACTTCATTAAGCAGCTTGCTGAATCAGGGGTCTAGGGAATTATGTGAAGTGCTCTTAAGCAGTGTCAAAAAATGCAAGCAAGAAAGAGGATAAAAGCAGGATGCTTCAGACCACGAATTCTTRGGTTGGTATCCATCAAAACAGGTCCAGTGAACACAGTATAGATAACATGATTACAGCAGTTTTGTTTCTGGATGGCTATTTTTCCCAAAGCATGAAGGAAGTGAGTATAAAAAGGAGTTTGCAGAGGCTTTGCCACAGTTCCAGGAGATGATGATTCAACTACCCGTGTCTGTTACCTCTGCCAGTTCCAGTGAGTGAGCTAGTACTAGATAAACTATGATGTAGACACTGTGTAAATAAGCTATTTGGCAAGCACATGCAGTATCAATCATCCAAACAGCTTTTGGAGAACACAGCATTACCAGCTGAAGGGCTTTTCAGTCCGGAGGGCTCCAAGCACTGCTGCAGCGCACTGAGCTCCTTTGTCCCAAGGGCCAGGCAGGCTGCAAACCTGCTCCCGCGCTGACAGACTCCAGCTCTTCTCGAGTTCACTCATGTCAGCTCTGCCAGAGACCACCTTACTGAGAGAAGTGAGTGCTGTGCTTGCAGGTCCCGCTGTGGTAACGTCCTCAGGACTTAATCCAGGAGCCTGTCTGTTAAAATTAACAGGGAGCCAGAATAAGACACTTCTTTTTTCTCAGTTTGATCACATCTTTATAGGACATGTCAAAACTGACGCTGGAAACTTTGCTAGTGTCTTTGAAAGCAAGATACCTATGCTTCTGATCATTATACACATTTTAAAATCTGCTTTCAAATAAATGTCACTGCTTCTCTTAAATATACTGCAATATTTGTTATTGCAACAAACTTTAAACTCAGTGCTTCGCTGCAAAATCTCTTCCCCTTCCRTTTTTACACACTCTCTCTATTCAATGCTTTGTATATATATTAGAAAAAAGTTAAGATGAAATTAAATGAAATAAACTTGTATTCTGTCCACAAATAATTTACCTGCTGTTCAAGGAAGTAACAGTAAAGATTACTGTAACTAAAAGAGATGAATAAAAAAAGTGGTCTGTTTTCGTGCGACTAACTGCATTCCTGTACTGCCCACAGCACCAGGTCCACTGTTTCCACACTATGGTCAGCTTTCCCTGTTTCACGTGCTGGGACTTTCCTGSAGACAGAGGGGAAAGAAAAGCATTTAGCAAGTTGAAAACATTGTTACAGGACCACAGAAACAGAAGGGAGCTTTTGACTGCCAGGGTGGTTCCTAGAACAACTTCTTTCGAAGCTGATTTGCTTGTGGAGAAAGTATGCTGAACAGGAGTTTGTTTACTCATGCAAATATCACTCTGGTGTTGTTTCACATTTCCACGTGGCTATTAAACCGGACAAAGTTTGTTCTTGCTTTTGACTGAAAGCTTCTCTGGGACTGGCTGTCAGCGCAGGACACGCGCTGCGGCAGGAGCCCAGCCTCGCGCGGGGTCAGCGCAGGGCACCCCAGCATCGGCGCTGCCGAGGCTCCGACTGCAGGGGAAGCGGGAGCAGACCTCCCTCGTGTTCGTATCAGCTACTAGTCTTTGTGGCAGCCTCGCAGGGCCTCCGCCAGGTTGAGGCCTGTGTGTGCTGGGCACACCACGAGCGTAGCCCAAACCGCAGGCTCTGCCCCAGGGACCCCAAGGGYGAGGTTTCTGCAAAGACGCAGCTACAGCTCCTTGTTCCGCTGGAGTCAGGACCAGGCAGCGGCAGCACCCGCAGCCACAGGCACGCTGCTCTCCAACTGCCTGTTCCCTGGGCACCCCTAATACAGAACGACCACCGGCAACTTGCAGCAATTTTTATATCAGTATTTGTATTTACCTCCTGCAAAAGGTGAGAAAACAAGATTCTCTTGCCAAACCCGTTGAGGACAAAAATAACCATGCTCTTTCCTTACATGTCAAAAGACAAGCACAGCAGCAGTTTTCCAGCTCTTTGCACAGGGACTGGGGGACTCGGGCACCCTCTCCCCACCCCGGCTTTCRCACCCTTGCAGGACCAGACTCAAGGCACCTGTCACAGCTGAGCAAACCAACCGCTTGGCCAGCTGGAAAGGAGACAAATAACCAACGCTTGATAAAAGCACTTCATGCACACTTACCCTTGCTGGATACTGATTTGTCCATAGCAAAGTACCCTTGATCTAACAGCTTCTTCCTGAGCAGACGTCAGGAACTAGCTCCTCCGGGCTTTGAGCACAATTGGTCGTCCTTTTCTCTTTGACATCTTATGCTCAGACACTTTCATGTTTCCATCCTCCCCAACTCTTCCTTTGCTGCTGATGCTTCTTCAGTATCTCAAAGATGTGTCCTTTGCTCTTAATCCCCACAGCTGAATCTTATGTTACACACTGACTTCTTGGCTTCCTCAACGGCCTCCAGTACATTACTCATTCTCTTTGGTCTCCTAAGATGTCTCACATCTCACCATTTTCCAGACTGTAAAATATACACTGTTCTTCATTAGGGGCTGTAGGAAAGTGGAGTTAAGGAATCTGCAAGGGCAGATGAATATGGAATCTCCTCCTCTTCATCCTCAGCCAAAAACACACACGCAGCCTGAATGATACTCATCAGTATTCCCAAATACAGGAATCACSGAGTCTGCTGGGGAAAACAGAATGGGGGAAAACTGAAGTAGGAACACATTTAGGGCTATGCGGATTCCCACACACTTCAGGGGAACTCTTTAGGCCAGAACCTATTCCCCGATGCAACTATGCAGATTGCATTCTTGTCTTTTAACCTGGAAACTAGTGACCTGCTCCCTATCTGACTCCTGGATAGCTCTAGCACTATAGTCTGTAACAGCAGTGTTGCATAAATGGCTACTGGTTGACAGCATCTACTTCTACAATTTTCTATTTTTGAACCAACCTCTACCAAACTTTAGACTCAAACTTCTGCAGAAGTGAGGTCTCATCACATAAACCCCTGTTCTGCAGTGAAAGATTCAGTAGAAAAACTTTGCAAGAGGGGTGAGTGGAAAGAGAACGCAAGTTTGAATCCACCTGAGCTGACTAAGCAGGGATGGCGCAGAGGCACCTTCTTTGGGCTCTTCGCTCTCGGCCCTAGGTTACAGTTGCACAACGCGAGCAGCACACAGGGATACRCTTCTCTGGCCATCAGTCCTCCCCTGCTTGTTTTTAAGCTGGTGTGGCCGTTCCTGCAGCCTTCCCTGTGCTCCTCTCTGCCTAATGAGAAGGAGGTGCTAGCAGAGCAAAGATTGCTGAAAGAAGCAAAAATAACAGTCTCCTAGCAGGTTTCAGGTTTCACTAAGCAGCACCGGTTTCTGCTGCCTTGAATTAAGTACTAAAACCTGCTAGAACCTTAACTCCTTGTTCCCTGACGGGAACAGAGGCTTGGGGAGTCCRTACAGGTACAGCCTGTTTCTGCTGAAAAACAAAAGAAAACAAAATTAAAAAGACGGGTATTTAGTAAGATGGGATGTCTGAAACACTCCCAGGGCTCCTGCTCATGTTACCCATTTGCAGCGTTTTTGTGGAACRTCGCTGCTGTCTAGGTATCATTGAAACTGCCGCAATAAAAATACAGGCACGGGCAAGTAAAACCCCGCGGCTCAGAGAGAACACACCACCATCCTACTGAGCTTTTCTTCATAAAACCAGTCTGATCCACTTGTACCAATTAGGTCTCGTGGGGAATATGCTGTTCCCTATTAAGTCTAGTTCCAGCTAGATGCAYGTTGCTTGCTGAACTTTCAAAGGCAGAGGCACACCGCCAGGCTCTTACAGGCTTTCTTGGCAGCACCAAGAGCAGGCACTTTTTCTGCGTGGCTCAGAGTAGTTCAGACAAAACACCGTTCCCTGGCCCGCTCGCTATTCCCAACATGTACTTCAGCAACAGTTTGTTTTCCCCCAGAGTGGAGCAGTTTTGATAATCCAGCAGAATGTGCCGGATGTGGGTTGTAGCCCGGAAAGCAGGACCCCAGAGAGGCTTTTCAGACACATGTTGTGGGGAGCTGTGAATCAGAAGCAACATTTGGTTTTGGCCACAGATGAAAACATTCACTGATAGGAAGTGAATTCTTTCCTAATTTCATGTAAATCTGTTTCCGCAACCTGCTAAGCAGAGCAGCGTGGAGCCAAAACCGAAACTGCCCTGGACTGGCAGGAGGCAGGTGAGTCCTGTCTCCCCTTTCAGTACGTGGTACCACTGAAGAAAGCAGAAATGTGCTGACGGAGGTGAGCCGTTGCAGGGAGGGCTGGGGTTCCCTGCTGACCAGGTATGACATAAAATCCACTTACGAACAGACCAAGCTCCACTGGATTCCAGCTCCTCCAAACTTTGGGAAAGTTAATCTCCAGATCACAAGTCTGCAGCCTGCCTTGAGGTGCAGCTGGCAAAAGACCCATGTTATCCCCAATCTAGAGGTCGTGAATCACAGCATTTCTCATTTAGAATCCCCTAGTGTGTGTTAGCTGCAGACTGTTACGGGGAGGATACAGAGCGTTCACTCACACAGCCTTTCCCATTGCTCTCCTGTTTTCCGTCTAAAAGCCCGAAGGTATAATGGTTTGTCTGCTGTGTACAGCACAACAGAGTCCAGTGCTGCACTAAATAAGAAGACCAACCTGCCCACCATAATATAAAATCATCAGCATCTCTTTCTTCCCAAGCCCGTCTCACTCGCTCCTCTGGTGTCAGGATTTGGGATTTCATGAACAAGATCTCCCTCAGTAACTCTCCTCTTGCAGTTGATTAGTGCAAGGAAATCTGTTCCCAGGGGGCTCGGGCTAAGAAAGTGACAATAATTAACTGGCAGTTGCAGCTTTACTTCTTGCCACCTACATCTGCACAAACAAAACCACAGTAGCCATGGAAAGGGTACCAGGAAATACGGATTCTGTTTAGGTTAGAAAGTTCACTCACCCACACCTGCCAGGAAATGAGACTCAYCTACTGCCAAGAAAGTCCTGTTCTTGTTCTGTGACTTGTAAAACATCATTTCTGAAACTGCTGTGCAGTTTGAGAAAGGACACTTTTCTGCAAGTAGAAGCGCTTTTCACGAACCTTGCTGCTAAACAGCTTTGGCTGGCAGTTCATTATACTGGCAGCAATCACCGCAGGACCAATATGTGCAGACAGAAGCTTGGATATAGCAGCTTCTCCAAAATGCACTCATGTGGAGGTCCTCATTCATCTGTGCTTCAGTATTTCCAACTGGCGAGGAAAGTCCCACAGCAGTTTGACAATGGAACCAACACGCTTCCTCTCCTGAATGTTTCTTCTGCATCTGCAGTGAGTAAAGCTAATAAGCGAGACGTGTTAGCAAATGTAATTCACTGGGTGTCAAAAACACCATGCAGTAAACAAGGTTTTCTTGTAGACTGCCGTGACCCAGACTTTTAGGAAAGCAGCTGGCAAGATGCCCAGGCCCCTGCTCATCCACATGGCTCTGAAGCTAAACAAACTAACGGCTGCGTTTTCCCAGCTGCGTTGTGTGCTCACAGGATGCCCGGCCAAAGTAAAAACTCAAAACACCAGCCACCCACAGTTCAGCGCACGCAGCAGAGGAACTTCAGCTGAACTTTGTTTCTTAATTTCAGGAAGAATCAAGAAACTGCTCCAAAGAAAAATACAAGAGACCAAAAAATACAGGAGACCAGCTCATGGTAGCCACTGCAGAAGCTACACTAGCCCACCTAGAGGCTACAGCCTGTTTGCAAGCTCCATCCTCTCTCCCCACAGAGCAGTGGGTGCYGGAAGAGAGCTTTTCCTTCCATGCAGAAAGTACCTCAGGGTTAGTCGTGTACTGAGAGACTAGGGGAACACCGTGTCTTCCCCTGCAGGACACAGGCAAATGTCAGAGCCTGTAAGCACAAGCTCACCAGTGAAGGACCAAGTGTTTACGTGAAAGGAGCTAAAGGGGCTCAGTGAAGGAGAGCAAACAGGCTCGAGGAGCCTTTGGAGTGCAGTATGGGGAGCCAGGAGCTGCTGGGCTCTGAGTCATAGTTACACTATCRACTTCCTGAAGCTTCAGGCACGCAATGTCTCCAGCATGTCTCAGCTTCCCCTGCAGGAGATCACGCTGGCTTCCCACCTTGCTGCCAAAGGGTGATTAGTTAATGCTTGGGCGTAAGCTCTCTCTGTCGCATCTTCACGCACACCTGTAGGGACAGCACGGGCTGCCAGGAGCAGGTCTTGGTGGTGGGGAGTTTGGCTCCCGCTTTCCCTAGCGTTGTGCACGGCTGATACGCCTTGGTCCCGAGCAGGAGCTGGACCAGGGATGCTTGGAGGTGACCCCCTGGTGTTCACCCCTCCAAATTCYCCCCAAGAGGCCTCCTCTAAGGGAAACTCCAGTGCGACTTTATCTGAGAAATGAACCCAGAAGTTCCCTCACAYATTTTTTAGGCAAGAAAGCACTAAGAGACTGCGGAGGCAGCAGAAGAGTCAGCATCGCAAAAGGCAGAGAGCTCTGGAGCCTGCAGGGATGCTTGTGTGCAGCTCAAAGTCTGGCAGCCTTCGATATACCTAGGCTTGCTGAGAAGCTCAGCAGGGGTTAAGTGCCACATGAGCACACCTCTGCGGCTTCCAGCAGTTGAATCTAGTTCTCTCTGCCAGGTAGATCCGCTCCAGGGGCCCTGCTCCCAGACTCCCAGGTGTGCACCCGGAGGCTGAATCTAGCTTTCCATGTTCCCACAGGGACCCRTGCTCTCTGGGCTGCTACATACAGAAACATACTGCATCTTGTCACCTGTGCCTAAGCTTGGGGAAGCAAGGGAAAGAGTAAAGCTTGTTTCTCCTGGAGAAACACGTCCTTGGCAGGTGAGGACAGCTGCTTCATGCAGACACGTGCACTCCTATAAAAACCCAGGCAGCAGTCAGAGCTCCGGCTGCTCTCGCCGCAGTGAATGTCACAGCGTGGTGCTGCGAGGGGAGGCTGCAGCGGGTGACCCACAGGAAGGTTGTAAAGCGACTCTGAACAGCCTCAGGGGGGTCCTGCAGGTCCCTGCAGGTCGGCAGCTGGCAGGCTGCGCAGCCGCTGCCCCAGCTCCTCTGTGCTCCAGCCCACCGAGCGCCGCGCGCTGCCCGGCTGCAGCGTGTTCCAGCCGCTGTCTGGGGACCCGCGCTGCCGCCCGGACGGCTCACAAGCCGTGGAAATGCTGCACTGGAGGCGTGCAGGGAAGCAGGGGAACAGCAACAGAGCTGACGGAGCGGTACAGACGCGTTCTCCTCTCAGTTAGCAAATTCAGTGCCTGAGAAAGGTCCTCGGCGGAGGTCCCTAGAGGGAAGCAGCACCAATATGCAAAGTGTGGCAGAGGGTGGTTCACATCCAAGTGCCAGGTTCATCAGAGGATAAGTGCCTGAAACTGCTGTCACAYACTGGATTTGCTTTTTCAGCTGAAAAAGCACCCCGACAGGCTCCTGGGAGTTCCTGCACTGGGTTGATGCCTCTGTGGGCCTGCCAACAATGTGACATGAGCTCCTCTAATATAGGTTTTAGCTGTGAGCCTGCCTGAGAGCAAATACGGCTTTAGAGCACCTATGGCTGCAGTAAAAGCTACCTTGCAAAACAGAGTCAGTATAAACCCCAAATGCAAAGTTTGTATTTATCCAGCATTTTTGGGATAGCTCTCATCCATTTGACCCGAGGCTGGTCTTGCCTGCCATGCATCTGTGCCAACCTCTCCTTGGGCTTTGCCCATCTCTGCTTTCTCCTTCCCACTCGTTGTGCTTAAAAACCTTCACACACATTTGGGGAGATCATGGGTCTCACACTCCTTTTTTCCTAGCACGTCTGCTAAGCTCATACCTCGCATTGCACCAGATTTCTGCATCAAACCTTGCCTCAGCTTTCTACAGCTGAAGCAACAGCATGGCATTATCATTACCTGCCTGAGCCAGCCCAGCTGGAGACCAGAGGGACAGTCTTGGGTGTTCCCTGGCTGTGTTTACTGTGATCACGTGGGACGGACGCAAAGGTCCTGGTCAGGGTAGGATCTGAGGGGAAAGGGACTTCCATATATAACAACCCCTTGCTGGCAATGTACAAAGGGAAATGGTTTACTGTGCGACTCCCTTGGAAATGCTTCAAAGGGTGCTGGAGAAGTGCCTGCCTCTGAAGTGGACCTACAAGGGCTCTAGAGTCTTTGACGCAGCCTGAGTCAGGATGCAGATGAGTATCCTGTGTGGAGGTGACGGGGGAGGTTCTGTGGGGTGCACGTGAGCCCTCCCTGCAGGGAGGAAGAGGGGGAAGAGGAGGAGGAGGAGGAAGAAGACGAGGTGGCTCCCAGATGTGTGCTCTCTCTCAAAGTGCTCCTGCAGAGCCCCACAGCCCAGCACTCAAGCAGGTGGGCATCACCCTGGGTGAGCAGCCCTGCCCTCTGTTGCCTTCTGCAACTTTTGACTTCTGGTTTTGCTTTTTCTGTGGTTTTATCATCTTCTGGGATGCTGCCAGGCTGTGAGCCCTCTGCCAGCAGGTCAGCCGGCGCGGTGAACTCTGCCACACCCAGCACTCACACCAATGCAAGAACTCTTCCTTCCTCACCCTGTGTGGCTGCTTTGTTTCTGCCTGTGGCCACATTAATTGCAGGCCCCTAGCCCTGCCCTTGCTTTGGTCTCCTGGCTCAGGCCAGAGATGTGCTGCTCATGATCAGGGATAGGAACCTGCACTTACTCTACCACCGTGGCATATCACATCAGAACTACCTAGCACAGCTCTGGGAAAACAGTTCTCACAGACATGCAGACCTAGAGCTAGCCAAGGCTACCTCTCATCTGAACGGCACAGCAGGAAAGCAAACCTAACCACGTACTGATGTTTTCCTAATGCCAAGGGTTATTTGGTTTAACTTCACCTTGGCACCAGCAAGTAGCATCCCCAAGATGGCAGTTTTGTCTCTGACCCAGTACGTTGTTGCTCTTGTGTAGGAGTTCAGCAAGTCCACAGGTCCCTTGTGCAGCAGCAGCTTACCTTGCCTCGGCTGAAGAAGCACTTGCTGGCGTGGAGTGACAGAGAGTGGTGTCACCTCTCCTCGTGTCAGTGGCCTGTGGAGCACCACAAGTATTACTAGCAAGGCCGAGGKCCTCACCCTCCCGTTGCACCCCGAACCCCACCCCAATCTCCGTATCGCTTGCCAACAAGCTGCCTCTGCCTCCCCTGGCCTCATCTCAGGCGCTGCCTGAGGAGCAGAGGCCYCCAGAGCAGAGGCATGGCAGGGGGCTGTGGGTTCCTGTGGCACTGGGGACTCAGCAAAGAGGCGTTATCAGGCGGCGCGTTGAGGAGGCATCGTGAGCAGGCCTGCACCAAGGCCGGGCAGGAGAAGCTAGCGCAGATGGCGAGGGAGCTATCGCCGGCTAGTCCACAGACCTCACTATCTCCTGCTGCCTTCTCAGCTCCCAGTGCCTCCTCAGGGTACTCTGGGTGCCCACATCCCTCCCTCCAAACCCAGTGTCCTCCTGCCCCTAGGAGAGCGACGTTGCAAAGCATCAGCGCAGTGCGCGAAGTGCTCTGCAGGCACCAGCGCGAGCCGGTGGCAAGCCTGCCGCCGCCTCCCGCTTCACTGCTGCAGGGAGGGAGGCTGGGGGAGAGCTACACCTTGTAGCTCTCCTGAGATGCCTTTCGCACTGTCTTTCATAAACCCTCCTTTGCCTAGGGTTATCATTTTTGCAGTTTGGTGAGACCACGAAAGAAAAAAAAATAGTAAAAAAAMCAAAAAAGCATAAAGGGCTGCAGAGACCAAGCTGAGGAAAGGGAAACRCTGACAGCACCTTCCACTCCAGCTGCAGCAAGAGATGCAGCCGGCAGCCAGCCAGGGCCCACCATAAAACAGTCCCTCGAGCTGGTGCTCCGCACCTCCAGGGCCATGTCAGGCGCTGCTATCAATACTGGGTGCTGACTGCGGAGCCGCTGCCCGGGGCATTGGGTTAGCAACAGGGGAACAGGTGCCGCTGGGAAAATCAAATAGCTGTAGGACCAACAGGCCACCCAGGGGAACATGCAAGCCGGCATTCGCTTTCCAGAGGCAATCACTGCTGTTGTTTTCTTAACTGATTTAAAGGGGAATTAAAATAATAACCTAGAATCCAAAGCTCCTCTAAATGAGTTCTGCTATTTTTGCCCCTCAGCGAGGCTGCTAAGCGTTGCAGGCAGCAYGTTTCTGCCACGTTGACCAAAAGACTTAAACCCAGGACCTTCACATAACAACAACACGACAAAGCGGGGAGCTCAGGGAAGCAGCCTGAAGACTCTGCCACAGCTGGCAGCCGGCAGTTCGTGACAGATTTCCACAGCAGCAAAGCAGCAAGACAGGCAACAGAGGGGACGGGCAAAGCCTTGGCCAAACGAGCACATCACCGCGGACCTGAGCGAAGAGGGGGCTGAAAAGACGGCAGGTAGGACAGAGGGTCAACCTTCGAACAAAAGATACGCCGCCTTTAACAAAGGGCTATCAGTGCCACGGTCGGTTTGGAGTTTCCACAGACTGTCGCTAAATAAAGAACTAAAGTGACCTTCCCCAGGAGACGCGACCTCAAACTGTGGGCGAGGAGGTTACGGCAGACAGCAGTCTGGGCAGAAGTATGTTTTTGTGGATATTTTGTGGATGCGGGTGAGTAATAAGGAAGCACTTCCCTGTGCTATGAGCAAATCGTCGTGATTTTCTCATACTTGCCTGGCATTCGGGATTATTTACCYGGCAGTCTCAATAAATAATTATCTYCCCCTGCCTGACTGCTGCAAGAGGTCTGTGCAGAGTGGCCATAACACAGCGCATGAGCATCGTCCTGATGCTCTTCCCCAAGGGACAGAACTGACCTCCAGGAGCTGGGCAGTGACATAAGGCTCAATTTCAGACAAGAGCTACTTGCTGTTGCCCCGAGATGCCGAGATGTAGAAGCAGCAGGACCGGAGRCACACTCTCTGTGGCACAACCTCAGCTCTTTTTCTCCCTTGTTTCGGACAAGTATCTGTACACACCGGGGTTAGGCAGTAATTTCTTCAGCAGCAAATGACACAACCTTTGGTGGTKGCTGTGGTATGGTGGCTAGTATGTTTGGGGACAAAGTCTAAGCTTAGCAAAGGCCTTTACCCARTCTTCCCACATGCTGCTCTCTGTGAGTGTGAGTGTGTGTGTGGGGGGAGGGAGGCTTTTTTTTCCCTGGCTTGCACCCACGTTGTCCCCTTAGTCACAGTTAGCCACTGTGGATACTCTGGATCACAGGCTCAAAACACGCTTCCAGTAAATAGTCAGTTAATCTCTCATTAGTAACCATGGGATGAGGTTATTAGTGGAGAAAATCTACAGAAAGGACACCATCAAAGCAAACATTTCAAAATGGAAAACAACCATCACTTCCCCAGCACCTWGAACCATCTTGCCTCATTTGCTCACCTCAAGCTGATGCAGGGCATGGGCAYGGGCGTGGGCAAGAGCCAGACCCTGTTCTGCACTGCATCCACTTGCCTTGCGTTTTTCCAGGTCTGGTACTCCTCAGGCTGCTGCTCCTGAACAGTGCCTGTCACTTTGAGGAACGAGGGCTTCCAGAAACTCCAGGAGCACACAGCAGTGCTGTTGGTTCAGCATCCTCTTGGCAGGTAGTGCTGCGGCTGAAGCCCCCCTCTCTGTCTTTTTTCAACTCATTTGCAACCAGAGCAGTTGGGAGACAAGGTGGTAACAGTGATCAGTGTCTAACAGGTATCTGTAACGAAGGCTCCAGCTCACTTCCTTGCTTGAGGCAACTATTTTGTGCACAGGCCRCATAATCTATGTGCAGAGCAGCTGTGAGAATCACATTTGCAAGTAAGGTCAGACTCCTCCTGCATAACGGGATCAAAAAAAAAAAATAGGGAACTTGCTTAGCTTGCTTATCATCCCACTGCCATGCATTTTGCTAACTACTAGGAAGTAAGCTGACACCGCTCATTTACTCCTGTTTATTTGGCAAGGACATAGTTTAGTCAACTTCTCACTGACACTATTTGATTTTTGGTCTCATTCCCAAAAACTTAAACAACTGCTGCTTTTATGTGCAGGAAACCTTTCTGTCTCATGCTAGCTTAGCGTATTCTCATTCAATAGATCCCATCAAAATGTAAACACAGGCCACCAAGTAGGCACTTTGTAAATTCGTATTAGTCCAATGTTCTTCAAGCTACCTCAAACACCAAGTAGCTGAAAAACACAACCACAGAGGCATTTGGGAGAGCAGTTTATCTGTCTCCAGAGAATTACCCAGTGCAATGTGATGACAATTTTTCCCCAAATCTCAGAGAAATATAATTCCAGTTATAATTTGCATGCATTCCTCTTCCAACATCATGCATGCACTCACCTCCATGGTACAAAGACTTTAATTCACAACGGTGTTCCTGAAAATACAACAAAACTGGTATTTCTCTGTGCACTCGTTTTGTATATGGAAGTAAGAGTGCAAAGTGCCCATCATTTCAAATTGCTTTTTGAAATATTTCCTYGGAGGAAGTTCTGATTAACTATCGGCCACTTTGCTGACAGACTGACATTCCCGGAGCGCTGCTCGCAGACCCCGAAAGCTGGCTCGGTCGGCCCTGCGGCCGAAGGAGGGAGGCCTGCTCTGCCGGCCCCAGCTGCTCCTTGCTCCCACCCCGTTCCTCCCGCCAGCACAAACAGTTGCGGTGACCATGTGCTGACCTCGGCCGGGGAAGGGATCCAGTTCACTGCACAACCTCGCAAACAACTGCTGCAGCACAAGGCAGGCAGCACTCCACAGCAGCCGCAAGCAGATAGGGTGGGGGGGCGGGGGGGGCTGGGACTGGCACTTTTAGCTTAAAATTTTAATCCAGCTGCAGCCTCATACTACTTTCAGGATGAAAAGTACTTCGYGGATATATGGTGCATGTTACAGCTGCTGAAACTGCTCTGTCTTCACACTCTCCAGTGCAACACCGGCTGAGCAGGCTCTAACCGTAATCAGACTTCTTTGAAGATAGACTAGGGTTCAAACAACCCAAACAAATAGATATTTGGATGGGAGACTTATTCCTCTTTGTTAGTGAAAAAACACATGTGATTAGGAAGTCYTCCCTTTCGGATCATAAGCTTCAGTGCCGGAGGCTGAAGACTGTACTGACCCGATAGCAGCAAAACCCTACGTGAACTGAGATGCTGGTTTCATACCTGCTCCTAGAAGCACTGGCGGTTTCTGTGGTGACCTCAGACCAAATGGGTGACACTGGGGGGTTGGTTACCCTAGGGGGAACACGGCCTAATGCCTGAGCATAGCACAGAGGTCAAGAGCTCATGCCTAACCCTAGCACCAGAATTTGCTCTGTGGTCTTGGTACATCATGTTCAAGGGCAATGTTCACTGAACTGAGTCACTTGCAAAACTGTGCTCCTCAAGGCTCTGCTTCCAGGAGACCTTATTATCTTGGGCACGGGACCAGACCCAAGCTGGCTCTGCACGGAGCCAGCACGGATGCCTGTGCATCTGAGATGGAGCTGATCCRCAGCTTGGATAACCTACCCACAGAAAATTGTCAGTTGATGGCGCAGAGAGGAATGCGTCATGGAAAAACCACAAATGTGGAGGGGGMCTTGGGCTCCTGTACTGACTTTCAAGTTTTCCTTTGAAAGGACTGGATTTTCAGCTGTCAGTATCCCTTTAACTTCTCTTACAGAAACTTCAGTAAGTCAAAGGTCTAGCCTACATAAACAGTTGCAGCTGTTTAATGAAAGGTGTGTTTTTAAATTGGATTTAGTCGGGCTTGTGCAAAAATCTGTGTAATTACATATAAAGTTGGTATATGCCACATGCACACGCACACATTRAAGTCTTCACACAGCTGACTTAGCAGCTGCCTGTGCAGACAAGGCTGCCACAGCAGTACTGGGAGAGCTACAGAGCCCAGGAAACCATGGGAAGTGCAAAGGTCCAAAACTGACGACACTAAGCATGAGCTCAGGATAAAACTGGCAGCAGTCTGTGGTGACAACCTGCAGTCAGGCAAAGGACAGATGCTTACGTACCGCCACTGAAGCAGTTCAGGATGTTCTCCCCAGGTTTGTTACCCCCCACATCTGSCAACAGAAGGAGTTTTGTGGTCCAGCCCAGGCCAGGGGAGCCAGGCCACACCTGTATCTGGCCGTGTCTGCTTTTGTTCTCTACAGAGGGCTACRAAATCTGACTCACCTGCCTGCCTGCGCCAGCACCGTGAAGATGAGTTCACTGACGTCAGTTCATTATCACCATCAGTGTTTTGGCAGCGCTGTCCAGCCAGGCCAGGGCTGAGTCACGCCGGCGAGGCAGCCCGGGGGAGCTCACCCCGCTGCCACACCTGGGTTTGCCACACGGCTCTGTGTGCATTCCCAAAAATGCAAAAGGCTGCAGGTTCCTGAGCTGTCTGCCTGGCCCCTTTATCGAGCAGTCAATTAATATGAAATAAATAACCACTCACCTGGCCACTGTGGGAGTGTCCGCAGTTAAGCAAAGGCAGTGATGCCTCCCACGTGCCGCGTGCCGAAGGTTTTCAGGCCTGCTTGCAGGAGGGAACTCAGCAACAGGCATTTGTGGAGAAAAGCTGAGCAGCTGCATCCGAGGCTAATTGCAGTTTCTTGACAGGGCTACCTTGGACACCCTATAGAGGGAATTGCAGGCATCAGCCTGGCAAATTATGAAAGCAAGGATTAAAGTTCAGAGGTCTGCCTGAGACCAAAATGCCCTTAACACTTTTTGGCAGGTGATGAAAGGAAGATTTAGTGACAGCTGCCAGATGGGAATCAAAGAAAGGACAACTGTGAGTACATATCTGTCTCATGCTCGTTGGTGAGCTCCAAGTGCCCGAGCACAGCACAGAGGGGGGAACCTGACTCAGCGAGCGCTTGGGTCCGGTCAGGACGGTGGCAGCGCTACCTGGACTGCGCCTGGAGCCGTTCGGAGGCGTGCTGCCCTGGCCGGCCGCTCTGCAGCAGCTGGCCCAGCTCCGCACTGCCACGCTTCCTCCACGCAGCCCCCGCAGAAGCTGGGAGCTGTTCACAGGGCACAATATCATCATGACGGCTCTGGAAAAGAAACGGATGTAACCAGAGGACCACTGTGCCTCTCTGGTGCTCCTACCGCCCTGTGCTGAGACAGGATCCAGTGATGTGTCGCACTGCATGACGGATGGATCAGACCTGTCACATGCAGGGTGCCCATCCAGTGTCAGGACAAAAAGAAGTTTGACAAGTCCAAATTCCCATGCTTCCCATTTTCAGATGTGTACTTTCAGGTTATCCAAACAACTTAAYTGAAATATTTTGTGAAGGGAAGTAAATTTTACATATCAAGCATATCCATGCCTTGGAAAATGGGCCAAAAGCACCACAGAACAAGCCATTAAAGTGATCTCTCCSCTCCAACCCTCTTGTCTATCCCCACTGGTACCTTCTGCCCCTGCAGCTGGAGTGTCACCATGCAAAGCAGTTAATTCTGCTCTCGGCACAGCCCAGGGAGGGRCAGGGATCACCCACAGCAGTCTGGCTAGGCCAGGCACCAGGAGAAGAAAGAAGGACACCATGGTTAGGAAGGTGGTTTCTCCAAGGGAAGCTCAGTGCTTGCGCTCCAGCTGTGCTGACCCCTGCAACTGTCCCAATGGCAGGAACCCACGGCATCACCTGGACTTGTGGGGAGCGTCGTCCGTGTCTCGCCTGGGAAGCACAACAAGGCCTGTTGCAAGAGAGTTGCTTCAGGAAGGTCACACCTCCAGTCTCTCATTCACATCATCTGCACCAAAAGCTTCTTCACCCACCGTTGTGCTGAATTCAGACTCAGCTGTCCGYGAGGCTGCAGGGACAAACTCTACACAGGAGTCTGGAGGGAGAGCTGAGGGCTACCAGGTATCACAGAGCAGACGGGTAGGCTTCCTGAAGCAACAGTGAAAAACAGCCTGTGTTTGCTCTAAATTCAATGCTTGCTTTCAGCTTCAACAAAAATAACATTGCAAAAAAAAAAAGTTGAAACAAAGCACAGTGACCTTTCTGAAACAGAATTGCTTAACTTTACTGAAGCAAAATGTTAAAAATGTGTTCAAAATATAGACAAAAATTGTATCTTTTGGTTTGGCAACCAAATATCTTCAAATAGAAAATGGCTTTACCCAAACACTTTTGCTCGGTCAGGTGTGGCAGCAGAAGGCATATCACATTATTTCCTCCTGAGGTATTTGCACTCTAACTTTATTTTATACATAGGCATAACACAGAATGTGAGTTTTCATATAAGCAAAGACAGCGGAAGAGCCTTGTTACTCCTTTTCAATAACTCTGCTCACAAACCAATGAAACGATCTGTGTGCTTGAAACGCATTTATCTGTTCAGCCAAAGAAAGGGTAGCAATGGCTTTTTCCAGACAACAGATACAGAGCATCCAGACACCTTCCCTATTCTCAAGGGCAGTTGCACGATGCTGGCAAATATTTGATCTGTGATGAAAAGTGACTGGATAAGCAACCATCCTCATCGTGGATGCACTCAAAAGAGGTCAGGGGTTCGCATCTGCTTTATTGCTTTGGCCAAATCTGTTTTGGAAATCAATACCAAAGTTTCTCCTCCCTGCAAAGTAGGAAGAGGGATCTGTGTGCTTCTCTGACATCTTTGCTGTTTATCTCTGCAAAGAGAAGAAAAACTGCGCKCAGACTAGAAGACTTCTGGGAAAATAGAGAGTTTTACAGCATTGCCTGAAGTCATTAATATCTTGGCTTCAGGGAGCTACTGATGTCTACAAGAGAGAAAATAGGCTTCAGTTGTTTTTCAGTTAACTTCAAGACAGATTTAGCTCTATGAACAATCACAGATGGAGTTCCACTGACAGACTGTCTGAGATATAATCTGATATCTTGCAATGAAGTCTGAGATTTTAGTTGCTAATAGAGATACAGCAAATTAACCGAACTTAATTCAGATGGTCAAACAATGGTTCCACCTGTTTTGCTGTGGTCTTGCCATCTGCCACCCCTCCACCTGATGCAAAAGAGGCTTTCCTCCTTTCTCTTGATGCAATACATTTTGTTAAGTCATGTCATGTCTCATCATTTCTGAAATGACAGGATGACAGGCAGTGAGAGCTGAACTCAGGAAACGTGCAAACTTTGGAAGCTTTCTTTGTACTCTCCAAAGCAACTGAATATCTACTTACACCACCCTCTATGTTATGCTGTGGAAAACAGTTTCATATCCAGATCTTACTTTCCAAATGTTAAATTAAGAGATTCTATGACCAGCATGCCCAACAACTCTTYACATCAGTCAGCTTTATGCTTTACAGTTAGTCCGTTCCACAAGCACGCTGCAGTACAGTTAAACAAACATTATTTTGGAAAATTGATATTGCCGTTTACAAGCAGAAGAAAAATGCCAATGCAAACAAACCTTTAAAACACRCTCTTGCCAAAATCTCTATAATGGACTACAACGGGTCACATCTTCAGGATATGTAAAACAGCAGTGGTCTGGTGAAGTCTGYGGGACTGCGCCAGTTTACACCTCAGATTGGGCAAGCGCTTTTGTAATTGCACAACGAATTCAGGCCTTCCAGAAGCAGGAGGCTGCCTCCAGATACAACAGCTGACAAAGCATGATCTTTGACACAGCTCCGATTGTAAGAAGCGCTCCCCTGGAGGTCTTACAGGCTGAGATGGGCCATATGGCAGCAAAAGCAAGTTCAAAGAGAAACCCCAGTTAAATCCTGTGCTTGGAAATCCTGTTGAGGGTGGCTGCATCAYGTGAAGATGCTGCCTGCCCCCTGAAAAAACAGCTCGCCTGGCTGTCCACAGGAGGGGACGGGTTTCTTCTGCAGGGCTCTGAAACACTGAAGTTTCATGTAAGTCAGTGCTAGAGGACGAAGCCTGAGCACCTAGATGCAGCACAGTCTTACAGCACTGATACACATAAAATGTTGCTTCACCATAGCAGGAGAGGAGAGGAGTCTACTACAACTCCCCCCATCAGAGATAACTGCAACAGGAAGCAACCACAGGTGASTTTTACAGCAGGGCTGCCACCAGCAAGGCAACACACACACACTCTCGTACAGGAACCTCACTCCAGACAGTCTGACAAACCTTGCACAGCCTGGTGTGCTGGTGACTTTGATAAAATACCTTTGTTCCAGGCACTGCTGTCTATTATAGGCTTCAGACCACAGCCAAGAAAGGTATTTCTTACAAGTAATAACACAAGCTGTAATGCCTGTGACTCATGGGAAAATTACAGTGTGGCTTAACAAAAGCCGAACTGGAGAGAGGGAATCGCTTCTCCCACCAGAAAGATACATGAAGAGCTTTAGCTGTCAGGAAGCACCAGCCATGCTCCAGAGCTACACTGCTACACTATTTACATCTGAAAAGACTATCAGTCACTGAGCTGATACTGCTGCACTTACCAACCAGAAAATGGTCCACAAACCGTCCACCCGTGTGGCCATGCATAGCCACCTTGGACTGTTCCCTACTCATCTGCAGGAGTTACCTGCCTATGACGAAGTGGCACCCAACAGCTGGGTGTAACTGTTACTGCATTCAAGACCCAACGTTGCTTCAAGCAAATGGACGCAGCACTGGYCTGAACGGCGGTGGAGCATGAAGCAGAGCATGTGCTGTGCTGGCCAGAGCTAATGAGACAGAGGCCCAAGCCATTCCGCCTGGCAGGGAACCCACCCCCTTTCCGCATGGGCTCCACCACCCAAATGGAGCTTGAAGGACTGCAAAGCAGACAGATGAACGACTAGAGAGGAAAGGCTTTGATTTCACTCAACGTTTTCAGAGGTTGTTTGAAACCTCTTCTGTCTCCTCTCCACTCCTAGAGAGGATGGTGGTAGCTGAAGCACAGCCTGAGCTTCCCCTTCGCTCGCTATCGATGTTCCAGCACGTGGGGTGGATCATCCAGGCTTGCCTTCAACGAGCCAGCGTGGGCACTGCTAACAGCGTGACTGCAGCACCTGCAGCCTCAGCCTGCACTGGCCCCCAGAACATTGACCTGGGTCCCTCACGGCTCTCCAGGCTGCCTTCCCTGTTGATAGCACTCGCCTCACCAGCTCAAGTGTGTCTGCAGGCAGGTAGAGCTCTGGCTTCAGAAAAAATACACTTGTGACCAATGGGGTTTTCCAGCCCCCAAAGCTACGGGTGCTTGGAACTACTGCAGCACAAGCAGAACAACACACCTGTCTGAAAAGCAGAGAASTCGCTCATTTTGATCCGCCTTTTGCCTCTTGCTGCCCGGGGCAGAACCTCCGTGGTGTAGCCCTGGTGTAAGAGTTTGAGAMGAGAGTTCCTGAAGCTCTCGCTGAAGCCTGTGGTATTTCTCAATAYGCCATGTCACCTTTCCTTAGCAGCAAGGCTAGAACTGAAACTACAGTGTCTACTGGAAACAAAGCACATATTTAAGATTCTGTTGCCTTATTTAACCTCCATTCGGTCTCACACTGGTAACTAGCAAAATGTCCCAAATAGTACAATAAGCAGTAGTACATCCTGCAAGGTAGATGTCTAGGCATAGCCTCCATTTCAGGGCAGGAATCTGGCATGTACCCAGAATTTCTGGTAAAAAGGTCTCATCGAGCTTGTRACTTTTCTTATGCAGGAAAAGCAGGAGGTAATTCAAAATCAACAAAAGACGTCACAACATGTACAGATCAGAAAACATGTCCCAAGATACACTGCAGACGTGAAAGTTGGAGCTTGTTCTGAAAAAAAAAAAAAATGAAACCCGAAGGAAGACTCCCGAGTTCCTGGAAGGATGGTAACATGCACAGGACATTAACCTCAGCACTTGCGTACCCAAGATCTCAGACTGTTTCCAAGGTTGTGGGTTAGGTCATATTGTGCAACTCAGGACAGACGCTATCTGCAGTACATAGTTCCCACCCATCTTCCTCAATTTACTCTTGGCACTTTATAAATGCAGCTACAGCTATATTATTATACACTGTAAAATGCTCTTTTAATAAAATTAAGCCGAATGACTGCTTTATCACATTCTTACTGAAAACCACAAGTCAAAATATTGTTTGCTTTCACTATTGCCAATGCTAAAGACTGTCCTAGATATTGCACAATATTTGTGCTTAGGTTTTAAAGAGCTTGTGAGGTTATTTCCTGAGTGTCCTGGCTTTCATTTAAAGGGGAATCATAAGGATGCAATCTTTATGCTTAAAGGAAAAAAGAAAAAAAAAMCCTTCACTTTAACTGTGAATTTGAAGCCCTTCGTGTGAGCTATCATGTCTAACACATGACAGTGCCTGAATGCTCCTAAAAATGCGCTGATCCAGAAAGCCAGGCAGTTTTCCTAGAACAAATTCTGCTTTCGAATAGAGAATAGAAAGACAGAGCGAGACTCACGACTCGTGCAGTACGGGCGTACCCGACCACAAGTCAAACACTGCCGGCATATTCCCACGACTTCCATCCGAGGGAGCAGATCACGCTGGAGGCTGCTGCCTCCCAGCTATCGCTGCCGATCAGCCACGTCTGGAGCGCCGACGCACGCAGCGGAAACGCTGGAAAACGAAGCACCTGGGCCGAAGGAGACGCAGGCAAACCCGGGGCCGCTCGGAGCTTTACTGGCCGCCAGCCTGCCTTTGCATCTCGGGTCCGTGCGCCCCCCGAGCCCGCGGCTGGGGGCCCAACCAGCGCCGACGAGCTCCACCTTGGGGCGCTCCCTGCCCGTCTCAGTCTAGGCACAGAGTTTTCTCGTTTCTGCTGCGTGAATCAGCATTTCCTACATCAACCATTTACTTTAGCGAACGGGACCTTTAGCAGGAGACTCGGTGTCTGGAAGAGGGCGAGCGAAGGGGCAGGTGCCGCTCGGGCCGTGAAGAATGCTCCGGGGCGATTTATCCGCGCGCGCTTTGTACTGGGGATCTCGGCTGCCAGGTCGGAGCCTCGGACCGCTTCGCCTCCGGTCACCGCTCTTTTCCTCGGGAAAGCAGGTTTTTGGAGTGCTGGGTGGCGCACGGGGAGACCGGTGCTCCGGCCAGGCGCCCTGCCTCCAGGCGAGAGAGCAGCCGTCGCGCTCCCCCGGCCCAGCCGCGGCGAGCCGCGCCGGCAGCCCGAGGCTTCGCGGACGGCGCTGCGCCCGCCGCGCCCGCTTTGGCAGGATTTCTCCCRTTTTTCGCTGCGTTTCCCCGTGCTCTGTCGCCCGGAAGCGGCAGCGCCCCAGTAACGCAGGCGTTACCGTTCGACGCCGCCCGACCGCAGGGCCGCGCGCCGCTCTCCTGCTCTCCCCGGGACCGGTGTCACGGCCCCCACGGGGGTCGGCGCCACGGCCCCCACGGGGACCGGTGTCACGGCCCCCACGGGGGTCGGCGCCACGGCCCCCTCAGGGACCGGTGTCACGGCCCCCACGGGGACCGGTGTCACGGCCCCCACGGGGCTCAGTGTCACGGCCCCCTCAGGGACCAGTGTCATGGCCCCCACGGGGCTCAGTGTCACGGCCCCCACAGGGGGTCGGCGCCACGGCCCCCTCAGGGACCAGTGTCAAAGCCCCCACGGGGCTCGGTGCCACGGCCCCCACGGGGCTCGGCGTCTCGGCCCCCACAGGGGGTCGGCGTCACGGGCCC
>NW_028186356.1:1058982-1096511 GCF_003343005.1 Rhea americana | reverse complement strand
CGTCCCGTCCCCGCAGGGCGGCCGACAGCGTGGTGCTGTGCCTGCTGGCGGCCGACGAGGAGGACGGCCGCGACGTGGCCCTGCAGATCCACTTCACGCTGCTCCAGGCCTTCTGCTGCGAGAACGACATCAACATCCTGCGCGTCAGCAACCCGGCGCGCCTGGCGCAGCTGCTGCGCGCCGCCGGGCCGCCCGCCGACCTCCACTGCGTCCTGGTCACGGTGAGCGGCCGCGGAGGCCTCGCGCCCTCGGCCGGGCCGGCGCGCGCCGTCCTCGGCGCTTGCCCGACCGGCCGCCGGAGGCGCGCCCGGCTAACGCGGCGCGGTCTCCCCCGCCCCTGCCCCGCAGCACCCCCATGCCTCGCAGTGCAAGGACCCGGCGCTGAGCCAGCTGATGTGCTTCTGCCGCGAGAGCCGCTACATGGACCAGTGGGTCCCCGTGATCAACCTTCCCGAGCGGTGATAGCAGCCCGGCGGAAACTCGCGGAACACGATTGCACTGAAGTTTTGAAATGCTTTAGCGGTTGCTCAGGAAGTAACTTCCTACCCTGACACAAGGATTACCGGAGGGGAAAAAAAATAAATAAATAAAACTGAAGTCAAGTGGGGTAGACTGAAGTCAACTACATGTTGTGTGGGTCTGAAGAAAAGTGACTCCGCAGCTGGGAATGAACACAGAAGCGAAGCTAAACAAGCAGCCTCTGTGCCGCGAAAGGAATTAAAACCTGCCGGAAGAGCTGAGACACACTGTGGCTGAGTTACTTAAAACACCCAACACCCTTAACAGTTTTTAAAGTGCAACTTACAGTTTCTGGTTTAAGTACCTTAAATATGAAAGTGCAAAAAGGTTAATCAAAACATTTTTACACACAATTTTATTGTATTTTGGGATGTTAATYCTCAAGTTTATATTCTAAGATATATAATAAGTTATTTTATGATATTGATGCAAAACTTATTTATGCTACAAGCTTTTGGAACCAGAATACCCTTAAGCAGTTGGTCTACAACCACACCACTTGGTTTAATACTCAGATGTTTAAAGACATCTACATTAATACAATTGTTTGAAATTGGATAGTGGTTTTGGATTTTTTTTTTTTTTGAAATAAAAAGTTTAACCTCAATTCTGCTGTATTAAGTTTTAATYTCTTACCACATTCAGTAGTGTGCATTTGAAAAGGCTCAGCTGGTGACTGTGGTTTCTCATCAGGGATGAGTGCTGCATGTTGAGAGCTTGTTGTGTAGGACCTGAAATGGCATGTGGGTTTTATTCTTGGCCCCTCCCTCATAATTAAAGAGCAGCTGGTATTACTTTACAGGAACTGTTATTTAAAATTTTTATTGACTACTGCCACTTACAGCAGATTAAAAGAATAAGAGGGAACTATTTTAGAGGCTCCAGCACTACTATACTGCCTGAATCCTATTGAACGTTGGGGAAACCTGACTCCCTTTTACTAGCAAAATTTTYCTCAGTGTCTCCTTTTTGGAAAAGCTGTTAATCTGGTTGTCTGACACGTATTACACCATATACCCAGTGCAAACCCTTCTGCCCTTTCCTGAATTTGATCTCTGTGTAGTTCCTGCTTACTCTTCAAAGCAAAGCATGGGAGGAAGGAATGCTGGCTCAGGAGGGTGCAACGATTGCAATCRGTGTGGGCACCCAGTTCATCCCAGGAAAAGCTGCTTTGTTCCCCTTGCCCCAGGTCTTTCACTGCTTCTCCAAATGCGGTTGCCTTTGGCCTATTCCCTTTTTCAGAGACTCYGGCCCTCTCTGTGGGACTCCCACTGCTTCTGTGGAGCCCCTGTGTCTCCCACACAGCTGCTCTCCCTTCCCAAGCTGCTTTCCAGCAGCAGCAGAACAAGTCTGCAGTCACTTTTCTCTCCAGGAGCTTTGAAACTGCTGTCACATGTACCTGCGTGGCTATTAGTTTGCTCAGCCTTGTGCTTCAGCTGGCTTTAAGGGCTTCAGTGCTACTTTCCTCTGTAACACTGTGCCTGCTCCCCTRCAGCCACCGGGGTTATGAGGCTTCTGTGCTAGGAGTTAGATCCTGCCTCATGCTAGGCGGGTGGGAGAGYTCAGGGACAACCGCCAACTCGTTGCCTCTTTTATTGTACATGTACATGCGCACACCATAATCCCTGCGGCAGAAATCTCTCTCTTGGCCCCCCAAAAGAGAAGGAAAATAGGCTCCATCGCACCCACACCACTTGCTGAGTGCAAGACAGCCGCCTCCCACGCGCCCCGGAGCCTCACCGCAGAAGGGCGAGTCGGGGAGGCTCCATGGACGCAGGTGACCTACATAGTGGCTCAGGTAATGCCATGTTTTCCATGTCCCGCGTGCACGCTGCCTCGCGGCGCTCCTCACCTGCAGGGTGGCCGCTGCTCCGCCGAGCCCAGCCTGCATGGGAGCTACGCTCCTCCTGAAGCTGTGCATTTCTACGGCACACGCTTAGTACGAGACCATAGCTGAAATCCACTTCAGGAAGTTTTGTTTATCTTAGGGCGGAAGGATCTTGTGAATTACCTGCTTTAGCTGACTGCAAAGCTGGGCTCTGTTCACCTGCGGTTAAGGTTGACGCGACTCCTGGGAGCAGGATTATGCAGGAGCAACGTGCACTGGGACGGAGGTGCAGCACTGGGCCGCGGAGGCTGTCGCCTCTGACTGACGCCTTCCGCAGGAGCGTCCCTCAGGTCCCCTGCAGCACGCAACAGGGACGGCGCGATCAAAGAAAACATCCTGCAACACCCTTGTTTAAAACCCGTCCACATCGGGACCCAGCCACCGACCCCGAATGCAGCTGGACTGCTGCACCGCAGGGAGACTGCAGCTGCTTCTTCCTGCACCCCAGTTCTCCTCCCCAAAACTATCAGAAATGCCAGAAATTTCTCCTGGACTCAGGTTTGAACATCCCCTTAGACTGTTGCCAGTCACATACTTTACAGTGAAAAACAAGTGGGCCGGAGGAGCTGCACAAGCCAGCAGGCGGGCTGAGCAACTAGATCAGCTCAAACTTTGGACGCTGTAGCTACACAAAAAGGGAATTTTTGGAACGTATTTTTAACTTGCCATTATCCCTCTGAATTTTGATCAGCTTCATTATTCTGGCATGTAAGTTTGGTATCAGCACTGCAAAAGCCAATACTCCTCAACAGAGTTAATTTGCTGGCTATTACCTCAGTTCACACTTACTTAAAAATCCTTCCTCTTGTGTGGTCAGTATTTTAGAGGCAAAAATGTCAGCCCTTACAGAAAAAACTCAAACAAGTCAGAATGTAAATACATGCAAACGTAACTCTGTAGATCTTTTATCTTCTTTTGCCCTTATACACCAGACTTGGCCTCCACTGTTGCTCACTCCAAAGTCTATAAAGGAGACAGATTAATTACTTTTTGGAATTAAAGCTGACTGCAAGCATTGGCTAGTTTGTGCTGGAAACACACCCGAAACTTTTGGAACGGCTGGATGCTCACRGCCTTTCCCGTGGCCTATGGCAGGGAAGCAGCGACCACAGCACCCCCGACATCACACACACAGAGACACGTATACATGTAATTAAAAGTTTTTGGCTTGGGGGGAAAAAACCTCCTTTTCTGGGCTTGTAACAAACACCAGACCATTAACTCAGAACCAAAAWATGATCATAAAAAGAATTGTAAATTTTCAAGTGAAATAGGATTATTTTTGGCAAGGTCACAAGAAAGTAGAGCGCAGGGAGAGAAGCAACACTGAGGATTAACCACCCTACTAACCGCGGCGCTAACGTGCAGTGCTAGATCAGCCTTAAACAAACAAACCAACCACCTGTAATTTAACTTAATTGAAACCTTTTACGTCTCAATATTCARTATCCCTTTCCTGTGTCAGTTGGAGCTTTTTACGGGGTCTCTGTATAGGAACCAACCCTCCCCGAGCTTCCYCTGGAGAGGGAGGCGAGCAGCTCTGCGCACAGGTGCAGGCGGACTGTTTTACAACAGGAAGGATCCAAAAAGTAATACGAAAGGGGAGAAAACAAGCAAAAAACCTTCCCCCGCCCGATTAAGGCTTTTCCAAGGATTTTTAAAGTAAAACATGTAACAGCAGCAAAATCAGGACACTTCAAGATTGTGCCACCGGTGCGGGGCTGATGCAACCTGGGGATTTCGCTTGTGCTGCCACGCTCTCTCCGAATAAAACCTCCACAACGTATAGCCCAGACCTACGAGGGGCCGGCAGACCTCCCTCCTCCYGGCAGAGGAGTGTGCCATTGGGAATAAAGGCAACAGCCCCATCTGTCTGAAAGAAACCGGTCTTAAGTGAAAGGCACCGGAGGGCAGAGATAAAATTTAAACATAATTAGCAAATATATGCAAGGATATGCGTTGGGGTTTCCTTGCAGTCATGTCTGTGACCTGCAGAAGACACAACCAGCGCTACGGGCAACTATATCCAGACTACAGCAGAATTCTTCACACTGAGATGAAAAAAACCAAGACATGTAAAGACATGAGCTGACACCGGAGGCAGAGCCCTGGCTTGATGCACCCCCTACATGACCAAAATTTTCTTTAATGCAACACAGTCAGAGTTTTCTTTCCTTTTCCCGGATTTTGCTTTCCTAGGCGTGTAAACGTCCTGCAGCACACCACACCAGTCAGGTACTGCCGTAGGTTCCCACTCCTCCCTCTCCCAGATCTGCACCTTGGAGATGGATAATCTGGCCTACAAAACCTGCAAAAATTTTTACTATGTACTCTCCTCAGAATTACTTGCATCCTTGCCAGGATTGGACCCCACCGTGCTGGGGGGTGACATACTACTTGGCTGGCTGACACGGATGGCGCAGACTTGGGCAGTCGGATCAGAGAGGCTCCGCACACCAGCGTGAGGAAAGCAAAGTAAAATAAACTTCAATGATAAGCTGAAACAATAGAAAAAGCAGTAATACTTTAATGAAGAGTTTCAGAGACCCGAGGCGGTGACAATGCCAGCTGTGAGGGCCAAGCAGACAGCCTTTTCTTTCATTGCCACAAGACACATTTCCAACAACCAAAACGTGTAGGTTCAAGAAGAGGCCTGCTCCCAACTGGTAGAAAGTGCATTAGGTAAAAACACAAGTTGTTCACAAAGCCTACTGTCAGTCGAAGGCGAATCACACCGATACAATTCAGGTGTACCTTAGGATACAAAGACAATATAATATAACATAGTATTAAAGAGTCAAATTAGAAAATCCAGAGAAAAACACAAACAGTAAGCTGGCTTCTTAGTTTATGGTGAAAAAAAAAGTACAAATACACATTCTGGAGTAGTATCAGATTCACTTTACATAACACAAAGATTAGAGGCACCTGTCAGAAGAGCACCAGTTGCAGCACTGCGGTATAGCTATTCTGGGCATTTGGCCTGGCCGAGAACCACCTTGAAAACATGAATCCCTTAATTTCTGAAGCTTGCAACACCCAYGAGTTTAAATGGTTTCATTTCTCTAATTAAAGAGTCTATATTTCTTCAAATATTTTCCAATTCCTTTTCTTTCCTTCGATTATTTATACCAAAAGAGCAACGCTTATGTACAAACATAACTGCTTGAGCTTCCATGCACCCCTATAGATTGCATTTAAAAATACATTGTTTACCTGAAAATCTATGCAACAAAAGTCATGAGAAGTAGTCACTTCCATGTTATCATTTTAGCTGTTCTACCTAAAAGTGAGAAAGCATCTGAAAGCAAATTGGCACAATCTTTTTAAACCTATGTCTATGATTAAAGATGCAACCAAGTCCTTTTGTTGCTCAAATGTATGAGAACCAACAAAAGAGATGCTGATAAAATTTTGCACRAAAAAGTAGAAAAATACACTTAACAGTAAATAGGTATAGGAGAATAATCATCAGGTTTTCCTTTAAAAATAGGCATACATTGCAGCACAGCTCTAATGGATCATGAGCTCAGTACATTAACCATCTTGTGAGAGGTCTGGTGTCCACTGAAGTCCTYGGCAGAAATAACGTGAGATTGCAAAGCTCCAATTTAGGGGAAAAGTGTCAGCCAGACCAGTGTTATATAGCTGGATCATAAATCAGTACCTATACCTCACTTTATTTAGGGGCAAACAATAGAGAAAAAAATACATATTCCAATCATGTGTTTGTATCTACATAGGTTATCCTTTTTTTGGAGCTCTAAATAAATAAAAATGCTGATTACCTTGGAGATAACAGATTCATGGTAGAATGATATTAGGGCAACGATCTGAAGTTAATTAACCTTCCTCTGGCCCATAGACCCATTTTGATACTTTAGGAACCAGTGAGATTTCTCCAAATGGTTATTCTTTCATACCCAGATGAAGTTAATTACTATTTTTAACATGATGCATYATGAAATGAAAGATTCAAACACAGAAAATAAAATCAGTGTGAATCTACATTATTGTTTTGAAACTGTCACTAGAAAAATAGTCTAATTATAAAAATAATTTGAATGTCAGCACAGAATAAGCAGTACAATTTTCTTACTGTCAGTCTTGTATTTAGATTTTTGAGCTGTCTGTTMGTGGCTTGTTAAAGAAAATATATAATTTCTCAATATATTATCAACAGTGTGTATATAATTTAATATAGAATAGACAAATATGCAACATAAGACAGTAAATTAAAAGTGATTAATAAATTCTGTAAATACTATTACAGAAACACACAGTTATGGCAGATCACAAYTTCAACTTTGAATCACTGGCTACAGAGAAAGATGAAATACATTTGTAGCCACCTGAAATCAGTATTATTTTCTCTCCCCTCAAAGTTTYCTGTTAATATGCAATGTTTGTGTAAATATTCCATTGAAGTTTATATATATATACACACACACATGCGCAAACTAAGACTTTTTAATATGCGTATGTATAAGATCACTTACTTGATGGAAAGGCCTGCCAATTATATCTGCATAACCACAATCTGGATACAATTTGGCATTTTTCACCTTTAAAAGRGAACTTAAAAGAGCCAAATTCTGAATTCCTGCACAAAATATAAATGGGACTTAGAGTGACAGAACCATACCTCTACGTTAGCCACAGAGCAAGCGAAACACTAGCTTGCAGCCTTTAATTCGTTCAGTATTTTTATRTTAACACAGATTCCAATTAGAGAAGAAAATTTAAAGAAGAAAACTTGAAGTTGAAAATTTTGCTTTTTCAACCCCTCTTAAAAAAGAGAAATAAATAATCAGATATCTAATGCTTGACAACTTAGGTTTTACATTTAGAAAACCCCACCATGAGAAGCAAACAAATATAACCWAAGATGGAGGCATGAATCTCTGGAGTTTGCCCATAGTTGATACAACCATTTTCAAGGTAGCTTTTGCTAGATAATTCACTTCAAAATGTGCATGTGCATAAATACACGTAAGTGCACTAGCAATACAGGTACACACTCCCTTCGCCACATACAAGGATAATTAAAAACAAAACCAAAAGATGTTTAATCGGGATTCCAAACCTCTGACTTCCTGTCAGCAAAGCTCAGGCAACTTTGGTCTTGTTTGTGTAACTTAAAAACTTAAACTCAAACATATTCTTCCAGAAACACAGAGCCCATCTCGCCATACTCCTCCTCACCACGTAAGAGCCAGCACAGTAAAATCACTGGCTTTGTCCYAGACACCCCATTCCACTTGACAAGAAAGAAGTTAAATCAGTTTGAAATCTCGCTTCCTAATAAAGATATGGAACAGAAGAACTGCTTTAAAAAACTTAAGAAATCATTTATACACATAGTAAAAGAACAGCTGTTTTACACAGTTAATACCGGGTACCTTACAGATTATTTCTCTACACATCTGCCTGCAGCTTGTTTTGCTCAGCAGAGCCATGGAGGTGCTACTGCTCTCTTATAATATAATGCATGTTTTCTTGTCCTTGAAAGGATTTTCAGAAGCAGGGATGCCCATTAGCAAAGGATCCTTCTTGGCATGTTCTTCACAATAGAGCATTAGGTCTGCTGATGCTTTTGACACCTGCAGAAGATAGAGGGAAAAAAACAAAAAAGTAAAATAACCAAGTTTTTCCCCATAACTAGTACTACGATCAAATCAACTCAGGGCTATCTGCAGATACAAGGATTTTGTGCATGTAGGGAGAGATGCCAGGAAATCAACATGTTACTTGGGCCAGACTGGTTTTCCCACAAAAGACAAAATTTCAGAGGCTCTGTCCAAGAGCTGGCTTTATCCATGGAGAGGGGAAAAAAGGCRGGGGGAGGGGGAGAAAAGATGAATCCAAGTGCCCTGTTCTTTAAAGTACTCTGGGGTTAGTGTGCGACGCAAGGCGAGGGTAACGTTCACCTCTGTTATGGCTTTGACAGAAGACTAAAAATAAACAGGAGATTTCTAATAAGAGCTTTTCAATCTCTAAAATTGGGGTTAATATACCTTATTCTCAGTATTCCCCAGTATTCTCAGCTGATTCAATTTCTAGCACACTAAATAAGCTCTTCCTGCTGCATGACACTGACCCTAATTATAAGTACCTGCACCTAAGAAAAGGTGCCTTTGCTGTATGACTTTGTAACTTTGTTTTGATGGACTTCAGAAAGGGCTGGACAACAATTTAAGGAGCCAAACAAATATAATCTGAGCAGGCGATATTACCAACACACCCAATTTCTTAGCTCTTCTAGATAGAAAAAAAAATTTGGCTTCTTTTCTGTCAGAAGTTAAAGGAATCCAGTTTCAACTATCTTCTTCTTCTATCTTCCTTTTTCAAAAAGCCCATACATGTTCAAATTCCTTGCATATACAAATTTTAGCCATCCAAACACAATCATGTAAACAACGTAATATGCACAAATCTTGAAGCTCATACATGCTTTTCATTTCATACATTTGATTTGCACTTTGCATTTTACTTTGGTTCTGCAAGTCCAAAAGATACCTAACTACTTGAGGATACTTCTTTTAAGTAACCAAAAGAATTAGTTTCATCTAGACACACAGTCGTGCAACAGAACTGCCAAGTTCCAAGAAAACCCATCTGATGTGAAAATGTTTAAATGTGCATGCATGCACGTGCACATACACACTCCCCTACTGTAACGTGCCATAGCTGGGGGGAGGGAGGGAAAGGAAAGACGCAGAAGAGCATGTTCTCACCTTTATTCTCTCTATTGAGGCTTCTATTCTCAGCTGCTGAACAGTCCGTCGGGCCTGCGCTATATTATTGGTCGTGTTAGCCGTTTTGCCAGACATTTTCAATTAAATCTTGAAGCTCTGTTATGAAAGACAATTGGTTACTTTTCTAAAAGTGGCACAGCATGTTAAACTTTTTTACGTAAAGAGGCAACAGTAATACTCTGTAAAAAGTGCTTTTTGTTATTTTACCTAACAAGAGTGGTTAGCTCAGAATCAGYTTGATAACTGAGAGCTTGCAATCCAAACACTCTCCAGAAAAACTGTATCAAGCTATTATGTATCTTTTTTCTCCTCAATCCTCCAAACATTAATATGCAATATACATTTATCTACTTGCAGGGTTCCCCAAGGGCGCTTTATGGCTGTTTCTCTGAAAGCTGCAGCGCGCTCACAGATTCGGGGCCGCTCGCCGCAGCACGGGAGGTCGGCACCGTGGCTCCGGCGCCCTGCAGGAACCACCCCGCTGGCGCCCAGCGYGCTCCCGCCGGCTCCCCCATGCAGGCCGGGGAGCATTTTACAGCCTAATTACAGCAACCTTTGCCCAACCAGTTGTACCAAGAGGAGAAGGAAGGGCAGAGACGCAGGCCGCCCACTGTGGGAACTATCAGCTTCCCCTGCCCGCACCGGCGAGGTTACGCTCCACTTCTCCAGCGGCGGAGGAGCAGCTGTACAACATGTGGGAGGAGAAAAAAAGGGGAGGAAGAAAAAGAACAGCCAAAGTTCGGAGAGAGAGACTCTCAGCTGCTGTCTTCTCCCATATGGCCATATATGGTGGCATAGCAAAAAAAACAAGCAACAGGGACTTTCCTTCTCAGGGTAAAAATTCAAAGCACTGATCACAGCAGCGTTTTCGCGGCGCAGGATCTGGAGGCAGCRCAGCGAGGAGCAGTACGCCCTCCCTCGCGCCCGGCCGACAGCCTTCTGCAAGGCGCCTGCAGTGCCTCCCGAGCGGCTGCGCCTCGGCCCCCCGGCTCGCAGCGAGCCCTGCAAGAGCGCRCACGCAATCCGGGGCCGTGCTCGCTCGCAGACGGCTGAAGGCTGCGGCTGAGCCCCTGCCAGGACACCACGGGTTCTGCTGGAAGTCAGGCGCACAGAGGCRCGTTCCCAGCCCCGAGAAACAAGCAGTTAACAAAGATCTTCTGTGAGGGGCCATATTCAGACAAGCGAGACAGCCAAGCTGCCCCAAAGCCACGTCTGACTCAGTCATACGGCCAAGAGGACCTCTCCCCAAAGTCCGCAGCACACGTAAATAATTAAACGTCGCTTTTGCTCATACTGGCACTTTTATCCCTCAGCAGCTTTGCTGCCCTCTCTGCAGCAAAGTCCTGAATCCGGTGCCTCAGTCACGTCCACCAAAGCACGTGCAGCTGCACGCCTGTAACTCAGCGTTCACACACGCGAGCCTGGGAGGTCTGTCACCGAACGTGCACTGACAGCTATCCCGAAGTTCAAAGAGCAGCTGGCTGGGACCCTTCTGCTTTTTGAGACTGTTACCTCTGCGCCAGTCTCTGGCGCAGGATCCGCACAGGACTATGCACGGACTCTGCTGTTTATTTTCACGCAGGTCCTTGGCAGCACCTGGCTACGCTCTGCTGTGCTTAAACCATTCRCTGCACTACAGCGACTCAAGTCAAACGCAGCCAAACGCCACCTCTCCAGGCCCTGCCGACAGCAGCTCCTGGCAGGCTTTGCAATTCCCACGCCGTGGCGCGGGGAGCGGCGCAGCTCCCCCAGCGGCTCCCGGGCTGCCCAGGCAGCGGAGCGCAGCAGGGCTTCGCACGGGGCCCTGCCTCTGCGCACGCTGCAGGGTGGCGGGCTCGGTCCCCGGCCCGGGCTCCATCGTGTCGCCACCGGCTCTGCACAGCTCTCCTCAGACAGCAACGCGAGTAACCAGCGATCTCTGTTAACTGAGAACGTTATCTAATCAGCACCAAGCACCCTCCACACCAGCCTCCTGCAGCACTTAATTATAAATAATCCCCTGCATCACCTTTCAGCCACGCATGGTGTCTGCGCTGCTTTCTTTGCGCCCGAGCTGCTGCTCATCACCAGCTCGAGTCAGCAACGCCCCGAGCACGGAGGGATCGGGGGCCCAGGCGGCTACCTGACTGCTCCCTCCGATTTCACAGATCCCGCTGCCCRTCGCAGGCTGCGGGACCCGCTCCAGCAGCCGGCACGTTGCCCACAAWGCGGCTGCAAACCCCAGCGACTCACGGAAATCAGGACACTCTGCCGTGGAGCTCGCGGCTGCGCAGCGGTTCAGTAGTTGCGCTGCTCTCTTGGGGGGGATTCGGTGCCTCTGAAGCCCCCGTGCCCCTTTCAGCTGAACTCRGAAAACTTTTCAGATTGGGAGCAGGCTGTTGCCTGAGCAAACARTCTTGGCAGGCACCAATTACCCTACAGTATATCTAAACAGATGAAAAAGAGAGTTTATACTCAGAAAAAGARTTTGTATTGCTTCTGTGACAATACTGGCTTATTTGAAGAAAATACTATTTCAATCTCATAGTCATTAAAATCATCTTTAAATGAGAATTTGATCTAATACAGCCTCTCAAACAGTMAAATGCTTCACCTATTATGAACTTTGCACAGAGACACTGCAAGAGGGTTACAGTTCCCGAGYGCCCTTGGTGCCCTGATTCTTTAATCATACTGTAATCCCTGATTCTGGTATAACTGCAGTGTCCTGTAATTATCTAAACCATTCATATTTATTCTTCTCAGAGTGACCTGTCTTAGTGCCATCTACAATAAAATTACATAAAATACAGGCTGCTTCCTGGTGCAGGTTTTAACCCCTAAGCCGCCGTGAGCCTCCGGGGACGGAYGACTTGCATTCGGTTCACTTACAGACGCTCCGCAGCAGCCTTTGCTCCAGGAAAGCTGCAGCAAGTTCCCCACCGGAGGCAGAGCACAGACTTGAGGGACCAGAAGCCTACTCACTTCTGACGTGGAAAAGCTGGGCAGATCGCTTCGCCGCCCGCTGCCTCAATTTCCTCATCTATAAAATGGGGACAACAACAAACACTTTTTTGTTCATCACCTTGTGAGAGCTGTTACCAGCAATGCCACATGCAGTGCAAGTATTTCATGCCTTTACGACTCATAGCTAACGTCCATTACTCTTACAAAGTCACCGTGGTGAATCACCACCAGTGGAAGCTGCTGTCTTTCCCCATCAGAGTAGCAGCGATCCCGCGCTGCAGCGAGAGCGGGGCGAGGCTGCCGACGCGGCCCGCGCAGCGAGGAGCGGGGCGCCGGGACGACCGCAGCCGGGAAACGAGCCACGAAACGCTGGGAAAGAGCCGCCGCAGAGCAGGGGAGCGCTCCCCGTACGCTGCCCCTCACAAGGAGCTGGGTCAGGGCGACTGGAAAGCGCCAAGCAATGCCTCCTGCTCAGGAGCAGGTAGGAGGGACATTAATAATTGATATTAGGCATCGTTTGAAACTCATTTCCTGGAACAGATTTTAAAAACAGACTCATGAATCTCTCTAATCTTGATGGATCTGAGTGGCCGTTTAACAGTCACCCCGGTGACTGCTGAGCATTTAGCTCGGTGTCCTACTTTTCCAGGGTGCTTGTAATCGCATCCGAGAGKAGGAGGAGAAAAGAACAACACACGGAGCTCATTTCAATGCAACGATGCAACAGCCCAAACGACCGATTTCTGCACAAATGACAGAAGTTCTTTTATAATTTTTGAATCTTAAAGCTTGTGTTGGTCAGAAGATTACAACCCTGAGCGAGCATCCTGCAGCAGACGATGCATTTTGGGCATTTCAGGAATATGCTGTATTTAAAGCAAGTACTGTCCACTCCACCAACCGTTTCTGCCAAAGGCTTCTGCCTGCAGTTGCCACGAACAAAGCTGAAGCAAAGCAAGTGAAATCGGAACAGAAAGGAGCTCTGCAGCACCGAGGTCTAGGAAGACGGGGCTGACTAATAACACTGCTATGTTAGAGAGCAAAACTTGGCCCGACGGACAACGTCTGGCAGCAATGTTTGCTCTGAGCCCGGACACGTGGTCCACGAAAAGTCCAGGCTGCAACACGCAGTGCGCTGCTACAAGAGAACGAGAGGGAACACGAAACCAATTTCAGGGCACAGCATAGTAAGACTGTGAAAAAGATTTATGTGCTTGTTTCAATCCTGCTGTTGGCGCGAACTTGGGTCCTGTCCAGGCTGCTCCTGAAAGGCCGGCACCCGGGGCTGCTGCCTCCGCCAGGCCCGCCTGCACGCTYGCAGTGCGGCAAGCGCACCCCTCCCACACAAACAGGTTTCCAGAAAATCMCCACTCCGGCCCAGCGAGGTCAGCTACGGCCTGCTGGGCACACTATTCAGTGTTTAGATCCCGTGGAAGGGAGCCAACACAAAAGCAAAAAGGGGGAAAAAAAACGAGTCAACAGGATTTTTGCCCTGCAAAGCAGTTTCCACTGTTCCCTGTGTGACGCCACCTCAAATGAGCACCCAGCGATTCCCCTCCGCTGGATAAATGTTGACCCTTTCCCTGCCACTCGGGATAAAGAGAGCTGAAAATCAGTGCAGCCTGCCGAGGAGGAGGAAGGGAACCAGGAAGGACTAGCTGCACGAACGTGGCTCAYCCTCCAGCACTGCGAGCCTGCGCTCCAGCCGGAAGCCAAGCCACGCACGAGAAAGCCGCAGGGAACAGCGCCAAGCCGTGAGTCACCGCAGCACCGCTGGCGCTGCCGGCCGGCACTGCAACACGCCCGCAAACGCGCGGAGAAGCCCGCGCCGCCCGGCGAGCCGAGCCGAGCCGCCGCTCTCGGACACGGGCACGAGCTGCGCCGGCTGCCCCGGGCYGGCACGGCGACGGCTGACGAGTCCCGGGAGCAGCAGCTGCTCTGGGAGCTGCGAAGTCCGCGCGCACTTCGGCTGCGGAGAGGAGAGGCGAGGACGCACGAGGGCCTGACACATCACGGGCACCGACATCATGAGACGGTGGCTCATTAGCAAACTGCCTAATGTCATTTGCTCATGCAGAGTTACATTATTCATATTTTGGGGAATTTAACCTGATAATTTGGTGAACTTAATTATTGCACAGCTAACTTAATTCTCAAATACTAATCTACTATCCAGCATGTGTAATTTAGTCATGTGATTGCAAATCATGGAGATATAATACCCCATAGCAAGCGCACAGGGCACACACCCCATTTGCTAGTATTTGTATTACCCAGATATGAAAATGCATTTTGATGGGATGTTTAGCGATTCAATCTGCAAACTAAAGAGAAGCAGGAAAGCTGACTGACATAGAACAAACACATTTATCTGGAAATAGCCATAAACCTATGTTATAAAGAACAAATATACGGACATTCAGCTTTATCGCTGGGGCAGGGTAAGTTGAAGCACGTTGCTCGTTGTAAGCGTTGATGGGAGGTATACAGGAAATGCATTTTGTAGTATTTGTAAAATACAATCAAAGTGAAAGCACTCCATGGAATTCAAGTCAAAAGACCTAAACTAGCCATCTCTTAGGCAAGCCCCTAAGTAGCGTGAGCCAGCGAAGCAGGCCTGTGCGAAGGCACGGCCGCGACAGGCAGCTCTGCGCACAGGGAGGCTCACACGACCTCGGGCAATCTAGGGACACATCACGCGCTTCCCCACTAACAGRAGAATTTTATGAAACGAGGGGACTTAGCCCACATCGCGAGATGGCAGGTGGGCAGGGTCCCACAGTAGGCRACCTGAATTTGCAAGGCCAGACCTACACGAGAGCATCGCGCCCCGGCTGGTGGCAGGAGCCGAAGCTTCCTCGTGCGGCGGCGCGCGCCAGTGCTCCGCAGCGGCCACAGGAGCCCCGGCCTTCGAGTGYCTGTGCGCCGGCACCGAGCGCCTCGGCCTCTCCCGCACGATTCGCTGACGCTGCTGCCTGGTGACTGAGCCRAGACCTGCACATCCAAAACACGAGCTCAGCGCACAGAGGCAGGGACTAGCGACAAGCAGGCTGCGCTCCACAGCACTGCTGGCTTACTTAAAACAGCAGTTAGAGGCACAGTAGGAGACTTCTGCTACTGAACTCTTACAAGATATGTTACAAATGATACTATTGATTTTGGGGGCATTTAACCTGATAATTTGGTGAACTTAATTACTGCAAAGCTAATTGTCAAACTACAGTTCCTACAAATGAAGTCTAACAGCATATGGCTTTCGCCTTTTCTGTTCGGTGCTTCCTGCATTTACTGCCATGACATTAGAGCTGAACAGAGAACAACTGGTTTGCTGCAACAGCCTCCTTCCTCCACACAAAAACTATAACTGCATCCTATCCTGCTCAAGTTCATTAATGCATTCAAGTCCAAATTTCAATAAAGTATTGAGACTCCTTCCCACTGAAAGCATTTGATTGCAGTGGGAAAGCAGAAGCCCAAACACTTTGTTGGATCTGCTTTTCCTTGCTTAATCCTGGCCCTTGCTTAGGCAAGATGGCAACAGAGTCCTGCTTAACATACAAATGCCTGAGTTGGACTCTCATTTATATGACTATTTCCATATTTAATGGAAGAAAAACTGCCCTTAAGCCACTCACTCCGTGTAGTTTTGTAGTTTTATTAACAGCAACAGAATTGTTCTTCCAGGTAGCACTGCAGTCAGAGCTACCTAATCCCACCGCTTCCTGGGGCCTCTCTCTGGTCTGAGCAGCTGTTGTTCCTCTTTGGTAAAGCAGCTGCCGGTGAGCGCCTCTGCGCGGGTGCAGGGCACATCTTCCAGGGAGGGGGACATGCAGGCCTACGTCCTCAGGCAACGCAGAAACGATGGCCTCCCACCCCAGGACACGGTGCCGTACCTCCTTCGGAAGAGCTGAGAGCATCCTCTCCTGCCACGGTCTGGAAGATGAGGTAACTCCTGCTCCCTCTGGAAAAAGCTTTGGTGGCCACTGCAGGAGATGGCTCTGGGCTGATGACAGCACCTCAGTGCAGAGCAGCATGAGGCACCTGACTCCCTGCAGGCAGTCGCAACTAAAATATTCCTCTCCCTCCTCTCATCTAGCTCTAGGAGCTCCTTCTGCCAGACCATCCCCAGCACGCCCCATAGAAACACTCCCACCGGAAGAGACAGCTCTGGAAAACTAGCTGTAGCCAAAGTGAGGGCTGTGGATACGTGTTTCTGAAGGAGAGTCTTGCAATCCTCAACTGCAATTCCTCTCTTTAAAAGCAGCACTCTAGCACCACAGAGAAGCCACAAGCAACAGAGAAAAACGACCCTGTTCCTRGTGCAAAGCAAGTTCACGTGCAGCAAGTGGGAGATCTGCAGACATGAAACAGGTCATTTATTACCTGGAAYTGAAATAGTAAGAGAGGTAACTCTTATTCAAAAATAATTCTTTTTATGTTTACATAGTACCATTAAGAAAAGATAACAGATATGAGACTGTTGGCCACTTTTGAAAGTTTGCTCTGCAAAGAACATAAGAAATAGGAAGAAGCTACCTTCTGGGGAGTTAATTTTCATCAGAACAGACATACAAACAGACAGAACTCAGGAAAGGAGCACTGCACCTGCTCTGTTCTCCCTTCTCCTTCCAACACAGCACAAAAGTTATCTATGTCAGAAAAGTCTTTCCATATCTGTCAGGGATAGACTGGAAGTGCTGGATCCTGCTTTCACACACAGAGTTAAACCAGCTGATCTACACTTCATCGCTGTATTTCTGTCCTTCAGGTGGTCATTTGAAAAAGACAGTGTTTCAAGAGATGTAGGTTAAGACCAATACTGTCATTGCAAGAACTGGATTCTCAATGTACAGATCCAAAAAATGAAAGACAAATACAGCTTGCGGATTCTTTGCAGAGCTATTCCAAGTAACTCAGTTTGACAACAGCGACACCTCCAGCATTTCAAATCTGAGCCTGAGACTTTGAAGAAAGCTGTAGAGCAAGCAGATAAACTACGAACAACAGTCCCCAGAACCAGAAGGCACCTGGCCGCACGTCCTGCAGGACCTCTGGCCCGAGCTGGCTGCCCGATGCACAGAAATAGGCCACACTGCAACCCACAGCGTCGCTGGAGAGCTGTCAGGGAACGTTTGAACGCACCTTGCTTTTACACACAAGCAGCCCCTCRGAGGTGTTACAAGCGACAGGGAAATTCTTCTGTATTTAAACGTGATTCCTTGGATGAATTCCTTAGCTCTAACTGGCTTGCTTCTTGCTTCTGAGGCTGCTGTGTTTCAAATGCCTAGAGGCAGCCCGGCTAAGACGTAAGCTGTGTGGGTCAGGGGATTCATTACTGGCGCTGCAGAAGCGCCTCCGAGTTTCTGCCATCAGCCATTGAGCTAGGCATGGTCTGGAGGACAAGGAAAAAGCGGCCACTAGTGACAAAAGCTTCCCTGGACACGACAGGCTCATGTTTTACCTAGATGGTGAGACTTCCAATGAAGACCTCATCGTGTCCTGCCAGACATGACAAACAGCACAGCTGCTGAATCCAATCATGCATTCATCAACAGTCATCAAGAACACAGCACTGAYTGCAAACGTTTCAAAAATAACCATTTTTGGAATTGCAGAGCTGTCTCGTGTGGATATGAGAAAGAAATATTGGTCCGCCACAAATTGAACCTAGAATCYGACTTCTGACTCCACAGTTTTCACTTATTATATTAGAAAACTATGGAGMAAGGGGGAAAATATTTTTATACAGTAATGCACTCCTTTCTAAGCAGTGTGTTCAACTTTTCCTGATGCATTTAATTTTAGCATTTTACTTTTCTTTAAAACGTTAGGTTAACAGACAAAGTATTCTCCTCTTAATTCACTGGGCTAAGTCCAGACYGACTTCCCTGAACCTTCCTCCTCCTCCATCCCTCTCCAAGCCTGAAAAACCTTTTGCCACCGCAGTGATTTGAGTCACTCTGGAGCCCTTTGCCATACTAAATGAATGACCTTGTTAAGAAAGTTCCACTGCTTACTTTCCCAACTGGTTAGGTTTGTTAATAATTTATACATTCAAAAAAAAAAAAGTCAAATTGCCAAGTTTCCTCATCTTCAAACAAACATAAGAAGCATTACTTTAATAGTCCTCCTAAGAGTACTAAATCTCTTCTACAGAGAGATTTACGAACAACTAGGTCATCACCCAATAATCCTGCTTTCCCTTCGAGCTCCTGGCAAACTACCCTATATGAAATAAGCTGCTATAAACATTTCAAACTGCAGAATTTCTTGTAGGTTACGTTTGATTCTAGACAACAGCAACAAGCTGAATAAAATCTGCAGAGTTGTAACTGCAGGGTACGAAACTCTGAAGAACCTGGCTGTTTGTGTGCTCAAAGGCCTGGGGCAGTTTCCTTAACAGCGGGCTGCAAAGCGGCGGCGGCGCCCGCCACGGGAGGCAGGTCACGCTTCAAGGGAACGGCCGCTCGGCCCGGGAGGCCGCGCTCTGCTCTCTAGGAAACACGCCTTCCCGCACGCACCTCTCGACACGCAGCGCGGAGCTGAGGTCCACGTCTTCCTGTGCCTTTCCTCAGCAGGAGCCTTCGTTTCCCCTGCGATCTATAGTCGCTGCCGGTTGTGCCCAGCTCCACCCTCGCCACGAGGGTTAGGCCGCACTTCCCGTGCGTGCCCAAACCCCTGCGGCACGCCGGCGTGATCAGCAAGCAGCAATGCTGCCGGGGAATATGCAGAAGTTTGCTCCACTGCAGTGTTGCTGGAGCGCACGCGGTGCTTCACGTACCAAAGCGGCCAGGGCAGTGGCGTTATGAAACATTTGCATGGATCTGTAAAATTATAGGGCATTTCATGGGAACAAGGGAATATGCATTCCTCCACAGTAATCCATCCTAACCATTATTTTCTCTATTAAATGCATCAAGGACAAAGGTCCATAAAGTTTTTCAATATCCCATCTGAATTACACAAGTGAATACCAAATATTGCTACTGTTATTTCACATTGCCCCGTGGCAGCATCCAGACACGCAGCATAGCACATAGGAGTCACTGCTTGCTGCTGTACAGCATGCAGCAGGTGACAACTCGCATCTCCCAAAAAGTCTACAGGTTGTAACACYGAAAGCCATCGATGCTAGGCAGGATGCAGGTTAAAGAGGATAGACATTCCCCATCTGCACCGTAGCTGCAGTCGTGGCCAGAACACTCACTCGTCTCTGGCTCACAAGCTAAAAAAGACAAAATAATCAGTTCTATCAACAACTGTTTCTGGCAACCATGCCCAAGACAAAGCATTTCCACAGCAAGTGCGCTGAAGACATGAAGCTACATCTGCAAACSGAGTATATTTTCCAGCTGTACTAGTTGGTCTAGTAACAAGAGCAAGCTTTCATGCCTGTACTTCATGTCTGCTAAAGAAGGCCTTATGTGCATGAAGATTTGTCTACCTTTTCCAGCTACATGACCTCCTCACACACCTTACCTTAAGTCTCTCTCAGCTACCACACTACTACTGAAGGYATCACATTTGCTGTGCAGCCTGGAGATGATCTCTTCCCTGTTTTCAGTCTTCAACACCACACAGTTCTGACTCCTTTTTAATACAAGGATGTTACAGGAGCAGAAAGGCACAGAGAAGAGCAGGAAGGATTACTGKAAGAATGGACACTTCCCACTCCAGRAACAACTAAATATGCCATGATTCTTGAGCTTGGCACAGACGTGGTTAACGTGAAAAACAAAAACACTCCATAGAGTCATAAGTGGTCTCACAAACGTGCATTGGAAAAAGTAATTTACTGTTCACAATGTGAGAACTAGCTGCTAGAAGGTGAAATTTGGGCCGTGGTGTTGAAGTGCAGTGGAAGGAAGCCCACACATAACACATCAAGTCGGGGAAGGAAGTGATTCTTTGGAGATCAGAAGYATAAGTAATTTGATAAATCTGGAAAAGGAGATACATCTCAGAGGCTTCAGGTTGAAGCGAGAGCCCCCGTTCATCCTGCCTGCGGGCCGGGCGACTTGCAGCGCTCGCTAACGTGCCCCYGGTGCACCCGGGCTCTGCCCAGCTCAGCCCAAGGCACCGCTGCGCATTCACGGTCACCTTCTGCCCTTTCCCACCACTGCCCCTACCCCCTGCTTGGTATTTTATTGCTTCTCCCACTCCTCCTTTGTGACAAGGTAGAATTAGCTACCCCAGGAAAACACGATTACAGTAAATGCTCTCCTCCAAAGCAACATGCCCCCAGGCGCYCGAGGTACAGAAATGTTAAAAACTCTTTTGACCACGCAGTGAGTGTGTGGGCTCTGGCATGGACGTAATGAGAGATCCCTACAGAAAAGCTGGTCACAGCCACTTCTTACACGCTCTTTGCTTCCTGTTTCAGGACATGGGCTGAGCCCAGGCAGCAGTGGGCAACAGTTCCCACCTGCACTATGACTTTCAGCAGCATGAATCACGCCTCTTCCATCACAGAGAACCTTGCAGTGGCTAAATAAAACAAAAAATAATTCTTTTCAAAAGTTGCGAGAAGTGAAACAAATTATTATTGGAAAGGTGCTAATATCAGAAACTAGCAAAACTGCTTGCCCTCTCCAGGTATTTCACACTTGCAGAAGCACATGCTGAGCTAGGACTCTTTAATTAACAGCAGAGTTAACAAATGAATGGAGCAAACCAAACAAGCCAGTGGGAAGGTGTGACGGTGCTTCTGCAACAGAACATACTTTTTTCCATAGAAAACRGAGGACCTAGCTTTGCTTTAATAATGACCTTTAAAAGAGGATGCTTGCCAGCTGCACTTTACTAGGGAAAGGTTTAACTACCAAGAGAAAGAAAAAATATGAAATTTCTAATGTATATATCATGCAAAATGTACAGTTGCCTTTTTTTCCCCCCTCAAAAAAAAAAAAAAAATCTATAAACAGGTGGAGCTTCCTCTATTCCCTAAAAGAACCCTACAGACTGTTTTTAATACCCTGCCTTATGTCTTCCTGCAGCTTTAAGTAACAAGGTTAAAATGCTGCAAGTATTTAGAACAGCAGCCTCAGCAGGTACATGGCTGGGTATTAAAGCTGACCTCCARCCGGGATAATTAAAGACCAATCTATCTTTTTTACTCTTTCAGATCTAGGACTTATGAGCCACCTGCTGAGCGAAATGTAATTAAATCACTACTGTTAAAGTACACATGGGAATCGCACAGTGGCACTGCAAACAGTTTGCTATTCACTCCAGTTATGTAAAGTCAGTTCACACTACAGTTTCAACCTGCAACTAAGAGCTGAATAAAGGTTCAAAATAGTATCTTGTTACCACGTCCTTTGAAAGAAAATAGCTTTTAAGTTGAATAACTCAAAACTACAGAATGCTAAAGCAGATTGAACATAGCATAAAATGACAAAGCTAAAAATTAATGGCATTTAAAAGCATACAAAATGTGCATAGCCCTAATGCCACTGTTCTGCTCCTGCGCCTGCAGAGATGAATCCCCCCTTGGCACATGCCAGCAGAGAAGAGCAAATTTAACTGAGAAATGATTTTGATGCTACAGAATTGATGCTGCCACCTATTTGATACCACTAGAAACATCACACAAACATCATTACGTGAATTATTTTGCACTTCTTTGAAGCACAGTGGTAGAAATTCAAAGCCAGAAACCCCCAGACACTTCATTTGCTGTTCTAAGGAAGAAAYAAACCCCTTCACTGGGGCCCAAAAGCCAATAAATAAGTTTAACCGAAGGCTCAGGCRCACAGCTGGGCCGCTGCAAACCACCAGCTGTCCACAGGGCTGGGATAGCTCAGCAACGTGCCGTCGGMAGAGGAGGTTTAAGCTGGTGCCTGGACTTTTGACCACATAGATACATTATAAAAAGTGGTCACCTACAGCAGTGAAATGGTGAAGAGCTGGGTGGGGGAGAGCAGGAAGGAGCGGACCTGTTATGCACCGGGGCATTTTATAAAAGCAAACTGGCATCTTATTTCCCAAACGGCACAACCGAGGCCGGTCCTCAGAGGAGTGCGGAGAAGCGGCAGCAAAGGCCATCGGAGACGGCAGGGTTAGGGGAAGAGCTGATGTCAGAGCACGGACGTGTCACCCGCACGGCCGCCGGCCCGCAGCACCGCTCAGCGCCAGGGCTCTGGGCGTCACGGTTTCTGCCGTGCTGGGAACGCTCCCACGCTTGCTCTTTTCTCAGGCGCTCGTGGGAGCAGGGAAGTTGCAGGCTTGGTCGGGACTTGAAAGAGGCCTTATTTGAATGTTGCTTGTTGCTCTTCCTACGGGGAAGTCATGACTCTTCTGAACCAGGTTTGTTGTGACTTGCACAGTCTAAAAAAGCAAGAGCCCACGCCAAGAAACYTGAAGCTCGCGTTTCAGGCCATAGCTGCGTGCCGAAATAAACWCCCAACTGCACGGGCACACCACATAGCACAACAAAGTATGTCAGCATATAGAAACACTGCTGCACGCAACAGGTAAAAAAACCCTGATATTTCACAGCCTTGATTTTTCAATTTTTAGGTCCCTGAGGGAAKAATCTATTGAACGACTCACCTAAAACTCTTGGCACTGCCACCAGTCAAGCTGCTTGGCTCTTTGCATTTGAGCGTGCCTYGAGGGGAATGCTGTTTCTTTTAGAGCACTCAGAATCTAAATGAACCCATATATATGCTTCCAATATCTGGCAAGTCTGGTCACGAAGCAATGAATTTCCATCGCTAGCACGTGTACCGGGATGCACCTTCTCTGTGGCCGGCCGGGCAACTTCATTTTCTCTTCTTCGCTGCCCTTGAGGCTCAGAGCCACCATGATGGACTGAAACGCTGGCTTCTCAGGTCACTCCTGCTGTCCYGGCACTGAGCGGCCAGGGATCCAGGCACACTTTCCCCAGGACGATCTCCTCTTCATCGTGCAGTGGGAYGAGGGCTCRGAGACCAGACTTTCTGCTTCTGCTYGGTTCCTTGGAAGTGATTYGTGAGGGTGGAGAGAGAGTCAGGACAGGCACAAGGTTTCCTCACAGCAGCAGGGGGAAGGAAGAACACATCCAAAGGATGTCTCTGCCCACCTACAACGCGATCTATCCTCTGGGGGTGCCTCTTCTTCACCTGACACTGACCTTAAGGAATCTAAGTGCCTGGAATTGGAAAAGTAGACAGCAGACCCAAGGACTTTCTAAAGTAAAGGGATGTACATGCAGGATGTACATTCAGCACGGAAAAAGACAGGCAGACTTCCTCAATGTGGAGGAAGTACAGAGTGAACATCCCTAATCTGTCCGAGTCCACCGGACACAGTCCAGTCCTTGCTGATTTCTGCATTTCAYGCATCTATCTAGCCACTTATCAGGTAGGAAAATTCATCATATCCACACTGCAAAGTAAAWAGTACAAAAGTTATCTACAGTGATCTTTAGAAAATAAGAACCCCGCTGTCCCAGGTGCAACCTCCTAATGAGAAACTAATTGATTAAGAATGGCAAATTCAACACTCCTCCAACTGGTTGCTTCCACTCAGCAGAGGAAAACAACTCCCTCAATAAAATATCCCTTTTTCAGCTAACAAACCTGTTGCACCTGCCTACAGAAATATCTGACCTTCCCAGAGCTGAACATCAGCCCGGAGTCTTGCTCAGCGGTTATCAGCTAACCCAGTTTCCAGTCCTGGGTGCAGCCAAAGCAAAAGCCTTGGCGCGACAGCGCGGGGCTGTGCTGCCGGCAGGGTCCGGCTCCTTCCACCTGCGCAGCCCTGTGCATGGGGCCACAGTGACACCCAGTGGAAAGCGCTGAGAGGGAAACGCTGCAGCTTCACAGGGGTTTCCAATAATGCGAAATAAAAATCTAGCTATCAGGAGACCATCAGAAAACAGAATATAAGCGGTAAAATATGAATTAAGATAAAAATGACCAGAAGGCATTTTTATGATACTTATAGCATACCTGACACATCAGAAAGGAGAAATGAGCCTCTGCAATGTGCCAGAACTTACCAGGAAGGAACGGGACTAAGAGACACCTGCGCACTTGCAATACTGAGCCTGGCATCTGCGACACGAAGYTCCCAGAAAAAATGAAGATTGATTGTCAACTCCCTGCCAGCTGGTGCTGGGGACACTGCAACGGGCTGCGTGGAGCACCCCGCTCCCTCGCCTCCCCTCACATCGCCCCTCGGCCAAGGCCCAAAACGCCTTCCAGCAGCCCGGCTGCAGCCGTCAGCTGCAGAGCCTGCATCGACCCGCGGAGGGTCTCGCCTCCTGCCTTCCGCTGCTACTATCAACCAAATGACTTGCAACAACGACGACAGCAGCGATGGCAGCTGCTTCCTGGTGGTGTCGAGGAGTTGATTTTTGAGCACTTATCATGCAAAATTTACAGTAACAGAATAGATCATTTTATATATCCTAGAAAAAGTTTGGTAAAGAGAAGAGAAGAGAAGAGAAGAGAAGAGAAGAGAAGAGAAGAGAAGAGAAGAGAAGAGAAGAGAAGAGAAGAGAAGAGAAGAGAAGAGAAGNAGAGAAGAGAAGAGAAGAGAAGAGAAGAGAAGAGAAGAGAAGAGAAGAGAAGAGAAGAGAAGAGAAGAGAAGAGAAGAGAAGAGAAGAGAAGAGATCTCCCCAAACAGTAACAACTGCTTTGACTGTGTATTCATGGATCACATTATTATTATATGTGCAGAAAAAACAAAATATCCGTAAACTACAGTACTTAGCACATCCTGTTATTAGTACAAATACCTCAATTCCTTGACATTTACCCTGCACATTACTAATACTTGAAGGGATCAAGGTAACTCAGGTGCCTCAGAAGACCCAGACTTTTTTCCTTTTGCTATGTTGCACAAAATGCCTTGGCATAAAAGCTTGTATTCTGTGCAAAGCTGGCTGCTCTTTTTATAGGTGTCAAGGTACAGATTTTATAAGTATTGGTGTAAGGGCAGGACTTTAATGCCTCAGCTCTATTCAGTCTGTTTTGCCTCTTGTATGGATTGTGCTATATATTAACAAAAAAGATTATATAGCATATATTATTAATATATAATTAYGTTATAGACAGATAGATAGTATATATTCAAAAACCATTTTTATAGCAATAGAAGTACAGCAACAACAAACTCTCCTTCCATCTGTAGCTCTCAAAGCACTCRAAGAGTAAGCACTGTCAGTATCTCCAGGTTAGCACAGGGAAGTCTGACCATGCAGAGATACACCTGCTTCCCCCAAAGGAAGGCAGCCAGCCAGKGCATATGTAAAATCCTTATAACACATAATACACATTTTTGATGCTTGCTTCTTCAGAGAATTTACAGTTGAGAATATATGTTTTGTAAATTACAAGCAATACTGCCTGTGTCTTTTAATTAGTCTGTGTTTCAGAAATGCATAAAAATCCCCAATAATGTGAAATGAAAAAAAAATAGACAACTGCCAGGATCTTCAGTTGGATTTAGTGTTCTGAGTGCATATTTAAGGATGTGTTCCTTCATAAGCTCCAGCTCAAGAACAGCACAAAGAAATCTTGCTGATTGAAACTGGGGCTATAAGCTATGTTTGATTTTCAAAGTCAGCCTCTCCTGAGTATTTCTCAGGGATAAGCAGCAGATGTGACTTAGTCAAACAAAATTTACTGGTGGTGAAAGGCATATTGGAAAAACTCAACATTTATTTTCCTTCCYATTTTTAGTGATTATCTTTTTATATCTTCAGTATAAATGCAACGCATGAAAGCTGACTTCTAGATCAGTTACTCTGAAAAAGTTCTAAGAAGTCTTAATAGACATCAGCCTGAAGTCATTAGCAAAGACAAATTTGTACCCCTAACAAACTGTGGTGCAATTTCTCCAGAGAAAGTACCTGTTTCTTTCCACGTGGTACTACCAAACTTACTCACAACAGGAAAGACAAACAAACTACAGAGAGAGATTTACAGAGAGACCTTTGGTTGTATCAAAATCAGTTCATCTTACAGCATGAAAAGCAGGAACGGTCCGTGATTAAACCACCAGACTGGGCGTCACGAGATCCAGCTTGGCCTCAGGTTACGTGACCTTCAGCAAATTCTTTAGTCTGAAAGAGAGATAAAACTGAGAAAGCTGAAGAGAGATACTTTTAAAGAGCTCTACGGTTCTCAGGTCAAAATCACTAAGAGTGCAAAATATTACACAAACTTCTTGGTTTCATGAATTTACTGAAATATTTATTTTAAGAAAGGACCAAACATGGGAGGAAGAATTTGCATTCTCAGATGCTCAAACAATATACATGTAACTGAACAGACCCAGAAATTACAAAGGCCTCCTTGTTAGCCGCTGTAGCAAACAAGCAAAAGCCTAACTTCTGCAGGAGACGAAGCCCATTCAGAGCATTCAGAGCACAGCAGCCCATGCAAGTCTATGAAAAGTGATTACCAAGATCAAACAGCATTTCTGCCTCCTTATATTAGACACTGGATTGATCAGCTAGTTATAAGGGAGGGGAACTAGTGTCAGCAACCACTGCTGCTAACATTTTGGACAACTTGCGAAAAGAAGCGGGTGTGTGCTGGAAACTCACCTACATAGGCAGGCTCGCTGCTTGTCCGGCTCGCTCGGATTTAATCAGTGTGAAGATTCTGAAACAGAACAAAATAAAAATCAGTAAGTACCTTACAGTGCAAGAAAGCCAAACCTAAGAGGGATTTGCATTTGTGGCTTAATTCTAATCACAGACACTACAGTATTTTGAGATCTTTCTCCCAGAAAGAGTACCTCAAACCTTTCTTACACACAGCTCCCGTGTTCCCCTTCTGGAGGAGAAGGCCACGAACGGCCARTTCCCTTTGGTCACCTCCTGACTGTGAGCGAAGGCAAACGTGATTACTACAAGTGCTAAGAGGAATCTCTACATACCTCATCTCCAGGCCAATTCTTAGTCACRTGTGCTGAAAATCACTGGAGACTTACTGCAAGAACAAAGCTAGTTCCTAATGAAATAAGTGAAAATGTCACCCTCTGTACAATGTATCTTTTCTGGATAAAAAACTACATGAAAAACATGTCTGGCATGCTACAGTAGTCATAAAATCAGAAGTCTGCATGAGGCCCACAAGAACACCCAACTAAGCACTTTCCCTCTCAGATTCTCAAATATTTCACATAGCCTGCTCACTTCCACTATGGTATAATTGAAAAAGGGGGGGGGGGAAGAAAATTAAGACTTTTGGCTACAAGATTTATATACAGGTTAACAGAAAGAAATAGGATTAATATACCACTGCAGCAAAGTTTATTCTATATTTTTAAAAAATAAATAAAAACATCAGAAATAGCAGTTTTGTTATTACATGGGTCTTGCAACAAACCACTAAAAATAATTTACTTGTGTTATAACAGGAGAGCAGACGGAGCTGTGTGCACAAGCAGTGGGAGAGGAAATACCAGTTTAAGGAAACCKGGAGATGATCATAATCACAGCTGGAGAAGCATGATTTCAGTACCTGGGAAAAACAGCTTGCTTTGCAAGTCAACTGCCCATAATTTCTGGGTTTATCAGAGGATAACAAAGCAGTCTGCGTACAGAACTTCTGTCACTGTAACTTCAAAGTGATGCTACAGGCAAATTACCAACCTACCCCTTTTAAGATGGAAGAATAGTCTTTGATTTGTTTCAAGGAAATAAAATTACAGCTTCGTAAGAGTATCATCCTTCTGAAGCCTCCTGTTCCCAAAGCAAAGGTTTTAACACGACTTGTTGTAGACTAGAATTTAAAGGTTCTCCTTTTAGAAAAGCTACTGACATTAAATTGTGTTAAAACAGTCAGAGGTTACACATTAACAGATTTACATTAAACTTTAGTGCCAGCATAACCTGCATTGGGAACATGTATTACTTTGCCTCCTCTAGACTTTTCTAACATGTTAGTATCTATTAACATTTTCTAATAACTATGTTTTAAACCACAGTAGAAACAAATTTGAGAGCCTGTGTTTCCTACTGCAACCTTTTCACACCCCAAAATTTTCTCTAAATATGGTCAGTCTTAAAAAGTACAGATTCCTGCTCTAGATGCGTTTTACTGTTGCTAGACAGGCAAATCTGGAGCATGCTATGTTGAACGCTCTTCTCAAACTTTTGTTGATTAAACACTCACTGATTTTAAACTAAAATTATATGATAATGATAGTTCAAAACTCTTACAAAATTGCTGCCCTCCTTGACCATGAATGAAAGTGAAATTAGGTGACTGATACAGCACAGCTAAAAATGGAAAGCAATGATTGAGGAATACCTGAAAGATTATAAATGGTATTTGTTTAAAAACATATCTCTAAGTTGGCTGTTAAATTAGACAAAGAGTGACAGCGTTTTTATTCCTTGTCCTTSATGGTACTGATAACATAGAGGGTAAACATAATATAGGGTGACATGTCTTCTGCTATAGCAAGAGGGAGGACTTTGTTTACAAATAAAGTTTCCTCTCTTTTTAATCACACTGCTTTGATTCTGCCTGAACTCTGAGGATGGGCATGCTCAGTACTTTTCCAGCAATAAACATTTAAAGTTCTAAAAATAGACTGCAATAATCTTACATAAACTAGTAATTAATACGCCAACCTTTTCTATCATTTATAACGCAAGTTTATATGGTGTAAAACACAGATTATMCATACTGGGCATTTATTAAATCAACAATGAAGATGGGAAACAGAAGACTCATTAACCAAGACGTGACAGGATCATCACTGAAATTTTTGGAAGAAAAACAGCCACTATTTGCCAGTGGCCAGTGGAGAGCTGGAGCAGAGCCCTGGCTCAGTTTGGCTCAGTTCTGACAAATTAATGCAATTAGTGACAAGACTCCCAAGTCCTGGTATGCACAAAACGTGAAACAAGCTCCTGACATGCTGGGAACAGAGCAGCGCACAAGTGGTAAAACGATGACAACAAAAACCAKCAGGAAGACGTTTTGCGTGGGTGGGCTTTACCCAAAGTGGCGAACACAAGTGCGCGGGAAAGGTGCCACGGAGGAGAGGCCGTCCGTCCCCTCGCAGCCCCTCTCCTTCGGTCCTGCTGACGTGCTGGACCCTCTGCACCACACGAGGGGCAGCAGTGGCATCGCAGCAGCTCTGCAGCTTTGCAGAGAGAGTCAGAGGGCTGCAGCTGCGGGGAGCAACAGCTTTGGAGCAGAAATCCTCCCAGGACAGCCTTCACTGCGGCAGAGTGGCCGAGGCTTTGAGGAAGGGATGAGGCTCTGCAGGCGCTCTGCAGAGACCACGAAATCCTGCTCCCGGGAGGAACCTTCCCTGTGTAGCRTGTGCAAAACCCTGCAGCGTCCCAGGGACTTCACCGCTGCCACTTGGTATCTGCTAGGTGCCACCTGCCACGTGTCATCGGCAAAGCACAAAGTCCCAATAACAAATCCCACACTGTTTCCCAGGCTGAAAATACCAACAAAATTCAAACGGCTACTGTTAAAATCATTGAATGGAGTAGAAAAATGAAATAAAGAGATGACCCAACTGCAGTCAGTCGTTGCAGTCCTAGTTCTAAACTCAGGCTTTTCACATTTAGCAAAGAAACAAAAATAAATGCWATGCGTAACCCTCCTTTAAATATATATGATAGCAGTGCTGCACAAAATGTTTTTACAAAAGTTCTGTTTTGCTGAGCTATTCAATTTCTAACTCTAGTTAGACCTTACCTGAAAATTTTGAAGGAAAGTTAAGGAAAATGTTATCTATCAATATCTTCTGCTTCCTGATGCAGACCAAAATACATTGTCAAAACAATCTTTAAACGCATCTAAAAGGTAAATAGGGCTCATGAATCATTGGCCACTTTTCACCTCAAAGCCGTCAAGATTCAATATTCCTACTCAATCAAAGCTCCTGTCAAGTTAGTCATAGAGACAAACCCAACATTACTATCACGGCTATGAGACCAGTGTAACACCCCCCTCCAAAATGCTCCTTACACCTTACTCAGTTGGACTGCAAGTTTGCAGAGGTCAGACCATGCTTGGGAAGGAATAAGCTGGAGAACGGCAGGTGGGAGAAAGAGATGAGGAAATCCTGTTTTACAACAGCTCCCAGAGCCTCTCATCTCAAGGGCTTGACAGAAAGCAACCCGGGTGGGTCCTCCTGCACCGCGGCAATGCAGGGAACTAGCTGTCCACATCCTTGGCTGCCTCTTGTCCTGTGGTTACACGAATACTTCAAAGGAGAGCAAATCTGAAAGGGCATCTCTGTGCCAGCTCCAGAGCTTCTGGTGGGGGAGTCTCATGATGCCACCACGACCAACAGAGCTAGAGCTATAGACAGAGTCAGGCTGTAGGTTTATACAGATCCACAGCAAATCCTCCTACAAAAAGGAAATTCTAAMAATTTCTCCCTCCTCCTCTTTTTCCTCCCAACCCTTCAGGACAGATGCCCTTAACGGCAGTTCCCTTCATCCATAGGAGCAGAGAGGATGTAWCTACTAAAGACTATCACATAAGCACGTTATGCTATGGCCACATAAAAGACGTGTGGCTCAAGCTTGAGGCAAAACTAGGATACAGACAATGAACAAGAAGAGAAGTTATCTTTCCTCTTAGAAATTTCTCTGAAATGAAGAAGGGTGTGAATTTAAAATCTGAATACCTATTCCGCAGTAATGCCACGTACAGGCTTTCCTGCTCCACAGCAAGTGTTCACGGCCAGTCTTCCTCCAGAAAACCTCATGTTAGGCATCCCTAGGGGACTGGGCAGTGAAACACGTGTGGCTGAACGAAAAGCTCCAACTGCAATAGTTTACAGTGTGGCATCGTACGGTTACGGCCCATTTGGTCTGGAACGGCTTCAAAAGCAGTTCCAACATCTGTGCAGCCGGACGGGCAAGGAAGCAGGTGAGGGGGTCGTGTTAACTACTGCCAAGCTGAACTATCCTTGCTTTTCAGCCAGGGCCCTAATTTAGCATAAATCCCTGCAAGTTTTACAGTAACATAAACCAAATTCAGCTGCGAAGAAAGTGGTGAGTCTTCCAAAACTGTCAGTGCTACTTTCCACTTATTCCAGCTCTCAGCTTGGACCTAAAAGCCTGACTTCCTTGGCTTGAATCTAAAAACAAAACTGAAAATATATTTTAGGATCTGTTCAACCTTAATCACAGTGATGACCAACAAAATGCAGAGTATTTCACTTACACCAGCATGAACTTTTACATTTTTAGTAAGCAATGACCTGGGTAGTTTAAAATACGTCCTAGATAGATGGTTTTTGACTTTATACATTCTTAAAGGGCTGGCTTCTTCCATGAGACTCCCCTGCCCTGACACCACGCAGTTTGTGACGGGTTTCTCCCCCCAGAAACAGCAGTGGATTCATTCATTCCTGCAGCAGATTTTGTACTAGCACACCAGCCCTAGCGTAACCTAGTTTTCTAGAGAGGACAGTTTCTTCCCAACTGTGAAAATGTTATGTTTTGTTTTTTTTTTCAAATGAAGAGAACAACTAAGAAGTGGGATCAACAAGYGAGAGGGAGACAGAGCAATTATATATGTACTTTAAACGAACTGACATAGATAATTGATTGACATATACTTTTCAGGATGTGCATTTTTCTTCCTTCTGAGGCCTAATTTTCAAGGTACTAGATACTGGAGATATTTTTACAAGYGCTGTAATAAATCAAGTTTATACAGAAACACAATTTGATACACTTTTGTGACACATTAAACCATTGAAACAATACTTCTCTAAATTCAGTATTCTATTACCTTATAATTTAAAAAAAARGAAAACCAGGTAGCTCTATTTCAGTGATCTTATGCTATAAACATTGCATCTGTAGCAGTCTCTCTAAAATTCTTGTTTCTTGAGATGCAGYAACAACAACTAGTGACGGTTTTAGTACCAAAACCAAGGCAGCTGCAATACATACCAAACATATCTCTATACAGTCTAAGTAGGTAACATTTATGCCACTAGGCAGGTCATCTGAAGACAACAGAAACAGCTACCTACAGCACATCCCCGGAATAACAATGTCCAGAACGGGCCATTGTTTCTCTTGCATATAAATAAACTTGTAGCAGAGACACTATGGCACTCGGATAATTCTTCATAGCACTGCTAGACTAGCCATATATTCAAAAAGAAATGAACAACATAGTTGGCATTCAATCTATTTTTAAATAAAATTTTACTCGTGAAACATTTGAATAGCAGAATGTTCCAGTTTAGGTCAAGTTTTGTAAATAAACTATTGATTCTGTATCTTACCAGCAGCTAAGAGAGAAAGTGGTAACACCTTTGAGGATGACAGCGTGTGCCATCTTCCCATCCATGGAAGCTTTCTGAAAACACACAGGAAGTTACATGATCCCACTGCAAAAGATCTTCCACGAGAAYTCGATTTTTCTTATGCAAACTATAATGAGCCACTCTGGGAGAGAATTTCTTGTGCTTGTGAATGCCTTTCATATCCGCTTGATTTTATTTTTAAAAACAGAAAAGATATTTTCTTCTGGAAATACTCTGGCTGTTCATTGAAATGATATAACAAATGATATAAAAAAACCTTTTTTGTTATCTTAAAAGATACACACAGATATTTCAAGTATCTTAGAACTGCAGACTGAACCAATCGTTAAGAAAAATTAAGCAAAGACCTAACAATGTAGGAGAGAAATCTAAACATATCCAATTAGAGATAAATAGCTCAGGAAAAGCCTCTCTGGAGACTTCCTACGTTATGATCAATTTTAAATTAAAGCCTAGCTTTATAAACAATTAAAATGACTTTGTGCAAAATACACCTGTGTAATATATGTCAAATACCTGCTTGTCTATTTTAAAAAGTGAAGGTATTGCCAATACCTTTAATCAGTTGCGAGGATCCTGTTTTGACTATCAAGTCAGAGTTTTGCAGAAGTATTTAAAACAAACAAGCGTGATGGATACTTTTGTACAACTTGGTCTAGAGCTGGTCCAGTCACTGACCTTGGACAAATCACTTCATCCTTGCATAACATGCTAGGTAAGAGTTACAGCTTCACTGCAGTACTCAGCACAGAAAACTGGACAAGCTTCTGGGGTGACCAGCATCCAAAGAATTTTTTTGATAATAAAAAAGTTTGTATTTTAGAAATACAAAGCTACTGAAAGCACCAAATGTTTTCGTGCCACAAAACTTCCCAGCTTACCATCTGTGTCGTTCAAAAAAAATATATGAGGAAGAAAATAATACTGAAGATATTGACACACCTTGAGTATAAAAATAACTTACAGGTCAGGCTGAATTAAGGCTGGTCAGGGCTCTTTGCGAGGCAGCTACAACTCGGCGCGGGAGGAAGCCCCAGCCGGGTGCACTTCTGCACTGCCCCAGCCCAGCTGGAGTTAGAGGAGATGCAACTGCACAAATCAAGTCGTGGCAACAGCCTAGATCATTTCTGGCTTTTATACCTCCTGTCAATACAGAGTTATGGCTTACAAAACTTTCCAAYCCTCACTGCCAGTGTCATCGCAGCAGTTCCTGCTCTGCAAACCAAGGGGCTGCTCCTCCCCATAACAGGCTTCACAGTCACAACATTTTTCCTGATCCTCAGCCTGCATTTTCCTTTTCTAAAGGGAAACATTTTCCCAGTTTTAACACCCTGAACCATCTAAATTTGGCTGGCTGCTTACAGTACATACACCTATACCCTGCACTCCCCTGCAAGGCCAGGCTCCGATATATTTTGCAGTATTTAATGTCAGGTCCTGTGCTCATTTAACAGTAGCTTTTGGGTGGTAAGGTAGATTGCCCAGCCCTTGCCTCAACAGGGAAAAGAAGTTACTCTAAGTATCAGTTTCTGCAGCATCTTTCACATGAAGATTAACTATCATTTAAAAAGCAAGCAGAACTTTCCCACGGTGTTACAACTTCCACTCCGCAGGAGAGCTCACAAAGCAAAGCAAAGGCTCGACAGAGACCTGGCAATGTAGGTTTTTGCAGATTTTCTACACTACCCATCAAAAGAAATACCAGCTTTGCCTCCTTCAAATGCATAGGAGGACCGATATCCAGCGATATCCACCTCCGCTCAGAGCAGCGGCTTTGGCCAAATGCTGTGTGTCAGAGAGCACRGGGGAAGCGATCACACCTAGCGCACGCTAATGACTGAAAGCAAAGCCAGCGTGCACCACAGAAAGTCAACTGTGGCTGCAAAGACACAGGAGAAGGAACAGGAAGAAAAACAGTGTGAACAAATACAAGGACAAGCTTGATTTCTGTTTCAAGTTTGGCTGATTATTTCAATAAGTGCAAAACTCTGAGCTGGGTGAGTCCTGCGCCAGCGCACGCTCCCGAAGCAGCACGACCTGGTGCTGCGACAGCGGCCCCTTCCCAGCCCCTCCGGGTGCCGGCTCCCCCTCCCACRCGAAGGCACGCGCCGCAGGACTGCGCCACGAACACAGCACTGACTTCAGTTCTGGGCACTATCACAAGTACTGTAATATGAATCATCATTGTCATTTTTTTCCTTCTTTTTATTAACTCTGTCAGATGCCACTGATACAGACACAGGAAGCCAAATATAAACGCTTTGCTGCTTTATCGAACATTCAGAGAAATGAAACAAAACAAAAAATACGCATTTGTGTCTCAGAAGMTCTCTCAAAATTACTATCACATACGTTTTAATAGGCCAAGCTGTTTTATCACTTTTAGGAACTCTAGAGCATCCAAAGCAGATGTGTGGGTATGCTGTCCCTACGCATATCAGTGTATTTTCATTCCTGTTCTGATTTTGGCTGCATCTTACACCAATAAAGGAGCATGCAGAGTATATATATTGGCCATTTACAGGCCAATTGAGCAATACTCTGAGAAGCAGCAGAATAGCAGTGAGCACTACACTGCGAAGATAACGCAAAGCCGGCAAGTCTGTTGACAACAGTGATTAAGGGTGAAATTATAAAGACTAAGCACTAAGTTTCGTGCAACATACCTGAGAGCAAAGGTGAGGTTTTCCATGGAGAGAGGGCAAGGAGGCACAGACTCAGATTTCTATGACCACCATATTTCAGTTAAGAAAAAGCAAAAAAGCAAAAAAGAAATAATCTCACTGCCTATCCCCCAAAATGGGCAGAGACAGCAAAAGCAGTTTATAAGCACCTATATGCCACTTTATCTGGAGGGCAACTAGCTAAATCTGCCTTTTCGTAGCCTGCTGTGCGCCAGGACACTGTCACTTGTTCACATTTGGACACAGAAACTACATGTTCCCTCTATTAACTCCTCTATTTACCGATCTCTAGAATAACCTAYGGACAACACTACTGCAACCTCAGCTCACTCTGCAGATTGCTTGCTTTACCTCTTTGCTCTCTGCTATTTGTAAATCCTTGTAAAATAGAGAGTAGAAACCTTTTCACTCACCACAGTAGTATTTTCTTTTCTCCTCCCTTCTATACCCCTCTCTAGCTTAATGTTGAGAACAGAAAAAAAAAAGTGATTTCAGATGAGACCATGGTGATAAATGCAGTATAAACATTCAGATTTAGAAAAACAAGGTCTAGCTGTGTGCTATTACAAAATTCAGAAAATAGCTGCATGGTTCCAGCAGTGATTAATTTGGACCAAGTCCCAAGAGCCATCAAACATCTGCAGCTTCAGTTTCCCCAAGAAACGTCAAGTTCTCAGCTACTTTCAAGATCTGCAGAACTTGCTTGCTGCTTTCAGTAAAGTTAATGAAAGCTTTACTAGTGATTTCTATCGCAGCAAGATAAGGCCATTCACGTGCTAGAACACGAGACCTGAGAGCCGCACTTGCTTGTGTATCTTTTGTAAATGCAGATGATAATCTAAATTACAGAAATAAAATCCTTCTGTGCTTACTGCTAAATAACCTRCCTCATTCTGTGCGGTTTCTCAAGCTAAATTTCACATTGGCTCAGAAGTAGTTCTTACTGTTCTGGTGAAGTTTGATGTCATCTTTGCCCTGCCACCAGGGGACAATGTAAAAGGGCTGATGGTGACGATTTATGGGGCTGTACCATGAACATCTGGAATAACTTGAATCTGCTTTCGCTGCCTATACCTCCAACATCTGAGCACTACAGAGGAATTTTTCATAACTCAAGTATACTGAGTCTTCTAAGGAACGGGGCCTAGGAAACTGAAAAAAGAAAAAAACCTTTCAGTATTTGTATAAAATCTATAAAGTCAGTTATTAAACAGCCACAAACAACCCTGGGTTTTTTTCACAATGTGAATCTGAAAACTCAGTATTTGAAATAAAACGAGACATCGGGGATGGTTGGCAATGATTATAATCAGAGCGTTCGCTATTTGGGAGCCCTCAGAAACTTCGCAAAACAGCGTGGGCGTTCCGGGGCGAGATCCRCACGGTTTCGCAAGCCGCCTGCGAGCAAGGAAAGCACCGGGTCGACTTGCCGCTTCGGCGCCCAGTTGGAGAGATCCGGAATTACTGCAGTACGTCCAGCGCAAGGACGGAATACGGGACTTAGAAGTCATTAACCGCATACTAATCCCTTGATCTCATTTAGTGGCACGGGAATAGCATAAAACAACTACTGCCATCCCGTTCTCGTTATTTACTCACAGGATTTCGTTTCTAAACCCCTTCCCAATGCAGACAGGCGGCTTGTTACCGTCACTATTAGGTTTAAGCTAATCAAAACGCTGGCTAATACGCTCCAACTCACTCTCGATTCAATCCGATGTGTACACCRCGCTAACCAAACCGTCGGCAGTAAGGACGCGCGGTGCCCGACGCGCGCGGTCTCGTCCCCGAAACCCTGCCGGGCGGCGGCCCAAACCGGTCGCGGGTCCCCGCCACGACGGCTCTCTAAAACCCGGGAGATTTCTGGAAAACGGGCGCTAGCGGTTAGCGACGCGGGCCGGGAGCGCGGCGAGGGCTTCGCGTGCAGCAGGCGCCTCGCCGGGCGGCCGCGGAAACAACACAGAAAGTCGAATTCCTCGCCCCAACTTGCTGCGCTGGCGGCGGGTCGACGCGTCGACGCGGCCCCTTCGGGAAGGCCGCGCTCGGCGGCGGGGGCGAAGCGGCGGCGGCAGGCGGGACCTGCGGGGCGACCCGCGGAGCGGCCCCCGAGCCGCTCCCGAAGATTTGAGGCCGCAATTGCTCGGGTGGAATCGGGGGGGGGGGGAGGATTCACCAAAAACAGAAAAATTCCTCACAGAAAATTCCCCACAGAAAATTCCTCACTGAAAGTTCCTCACAGAAAATTCCTCACAGAAAATTCCCCACAGAAAATTCCTCACAGAAAATTCCTCACAGAAAATTCCCCACAGAAAATTCCCCACGGAAACCCCAGCTGCTTTGGCCCCCGACACGCGCCCGTCGCCGCCGAAGGAGGGAAGAAGCGCGGGGCGCGATGAGGGGCCGAGGCGAAGCGGAGGCGGCGGCGGCGGCGGCGGCGGGGGGGAGGCTGGGGCGGCTGGCGG
>NW_028186356.1:1037820-1058648 GCF_003343005.1 Rhea americana | reverse complement strand
CCGCCGCCTCGGCGGCCCCTCATCGCGCCGCGCCGTTTTCCCCCAAACGCGCCCGCCGTCGCGCACGGCCCCGCGGCGCGGGAAACCCCCGCGCTTCCCCGACACGGGCCGCGGCCGCCGCTTAAACCGCTCCGCGGCCGCGGACCCGGGCGCGTCGCGTGTCTGCCTCGGCGAGCTCGAGCCGCGGATTTACCTGCTCTCAGAAAAATAGGTATTTCCATGACGGGAAAAAAAAAAAAAAGGGTTTGCCCCTCTTTTTTTGTACGGCGCAGTTCATTGCTGGGGTGACGCTGCGGCGTAAAGATGAACTGCGCTACATSGCATCAGGGAGTTTATGGCAGAGGAAAGGCTGCTTCCCTAAATCTCCGCGTTTTAGGTGTTTCTGCGGGGAAGGGGAGCGCCCCGACGTCCTCGGTGCCGGCGCCGGCCGTGCGGAGCTGCCCCAGACCGCAGGACCGCGCTGCCGGGGAGCGCCCTCGGGGAGCGCCCCAGAAACGCCGCGCGCCGCGGCCGGATCGTCCCTGCGGAGGCGAAGGCCGAGGCGGAGGAAGTTCAGCAGGAGCTGCATCGGCGCGAGGCTTCCCCTCCGCTCCTGCCGTTTCCTCCGGGCCCGCCGCGGCCTCGCTCGCGGCCGGCCCGGGCGCTGGCGTAGCAGAGAGGGGCCTTCSCAGCACCTCCGTGACCCCAAAGCCCCCAAACTCTTCTCCTCGGTATAGTCAAGTCTTTGCAGATGACGTCACCTCGTCTCAGCAGCGGGTATTTACAGCCGAGGAGCCGTATCTCCGTTTTATGTCGCCTTTTTATCATGCAGCTCCTACGTTACACCCGCAGGGTTTCAGTGCTGTAAAACAAGCATCGCCCCGCCGCGTGCCACAGTAACGCAGCAAAAGCGCGGCTCTGCCCCAAAACGCTGCTTGTGTCCACAGAGAAAAAGCAGCAGCTGTCAAGGAAGTTGCTGCCTGATTTTCCATCTTCACTTCCAGGAGTGATCACGTCCTTCCCTGGGGCAGCGGGGCAAAAGTCCTTCAGCTCCTCAAGGAAGCAGGCACAGAGAGGTGGCCAACAATTTCCACCACYCCCCCCAAACATACTTGTGCTGAAATTGGTCTTTTCACCCAAGGTAAACTTCCACTGAATTTCTAGCAGTATTTTTCATTGTCGTTGCAGTTTTCCAAACTTTTGACAATGACAAGAAACCCGATTTGCTTTTCCAAATGTTTTCAAGGACTAGTTTTTCCCAAATTAGCATAAAGCATAATGCTTTTGTTTTAAGGCAGATAGCTTTTAAAACAGCTGTTTGAATTCTGAKGCAAAAAGAAAGCTAGAAGGGAAAAAAAAAACTTAGGAAAGTATCAAAAGAGAAGAAATTCCATATGCAATTTCTCATTAAAAAAYAGGCAGTTTTCCCCAGGCTCAGCAGCCAGCCAGCTGGGGCCTGCAAAGTGATGCCCTCTCGTGGGCTAAAGCAGCAGGTATTGGTAACGCATTTATTGCAGAGTRCTTCATTCACGGTGATTTTCTGTGGGTTTCCTGGGCAGAGCAGCTGCCAGATGCCGCAGCCAGGTCTGTGCAGCTCCACATGAGCAAGAGCTTCTGCTGCACTGGAAGTGCCTGTTGGAGGCACTGGGAATGCGCTGGGTGCACTGGGAGAGCACGCACTGGGGATCAAGCAGGGATGGGCTCCGGCGATAAACCCCGTCCTGCCTCATCTCTGTTCCTGTTCCATCCACCGAGGGGTGGCAAGGCCACTTTAACCAAACCAGGCTTTAGCCAGTTCTTTATTTAATGTCAGTGCGAGGGGACAAGCCCTGACCCTCCTTTCAGGATGTGCTGCTTGTGCTGGGAAGGCTCCGGGTGCCGCTTCTGGCTGATACCCCCCCACCACTTGCCTGCATACTAAATACTACCCCTGAGATGTGGTAGGAAATGCCAAAGGTTAAATGGCATTTTTGTATTATTTATGAATGAACATGATGCTATGATAATTGCCAGRTTGTTTCATGGGCTGTTGAGTCTCTCCTGGTCATAGGCAGCTCTGTGGGGGTCTTCGTTCACCTTTGAGCCTGTCATCTTCTTCAGCAGGAGTGAAAAACATTGCCAGCAAACGCTTCTGACRTATTTGTGTTTTTTTGACCTTCTAGATTAAATAAGGCTGTTTAAGCGCTGTGTCAGTCTGATAGCCGAGCCCCTGCCACTGCACCAGGTGCCTCAGAGGAGAAATAAGGCAGCCCGAGTGTTGGGGGAATTTTTTGGTTTCCACCTTCTGAATTTGCCCCTCTTTTTCTTGCAACATTTCCTGGAGCTTGGAGATAATGGGATTTCCACATCACGTTCGTYGTTCTGTTTCTCTGCTCGGAAGCCCCCGGTTGGGGTGCATCCAGCCACGTCTCGGGCAGGACGATGCTCCTGTTGATAATACTCTCACCAACTTGCCTTTTTTTTTTTCCCTCCTTTTTTTTTCAGATAAGCGCAGTCTCCCTCCATGGTGCAGAGATTCAGGTCGTTTTGCACGCGAGACCTCGCTGTCACAGCGTCGGCCATAGCTGCAGCTCACCGCCCCGCTCGCGCCCGCGGCTCTGCGTCAGGCCCGTCCGCCCGGATTCCAGATCACGAACGTAAGCTCTGTCCAAATATGGGATAAACGCAGCCGGCAGAGAGGAGGGATTTTTTTCCCCTCTTAACCTCTGGCAGTTGGATTGCGACATATAAACCAGAACCTCTCTGACAGCCAACATTACATATAGGAGAGCATTAGAAAGGAGAAAAATGACCTAATTTCCATTTCCAGACAGACTGAAAAACCTCCTTGGCGCAAGTGTCAGCAAGGTTTTGAAAACCATTGTCTAAGTACGCTCTTACAGGACTACACAAATATTTCAGTTACTTACCAATAAAATTATGGTTCCTGGGCAGCAGAACAATGCATTTGATAAACACTATGATTTGTTGTGCCAACCATTTTTGTGGTGGTTAATGAGTTCTGTTTTGTTGTGCGTTTTTTACATTAAAAAGGCCTTTTATATGCCATTCACAACAATTTTTGCAACTGTTAAATAGCAATCAGATGTCTGAAAAAATTACTATTATTGATATCAAGCTAGCAATAATAAACAGCATAGTTACAGAAATGTTAATGTTTAAACCATTTAAACCAAAATAGGCCAGCATGTACTTTGGTGAATCCTTCTTCTTTTTAATGCGCTGACGGAGCTGTCCAAGGATGGGCTGTGAGACTCTGATGCAGCTTTGTGAGACTAATTACAGCTTTGGGTGCGGCACTATAAACATCAGTACCAGTGTTAATTACCCCAAGGAGATAATACCAACTGGATCCCAGAGTGATTGTTTATGCATCTCACTACTACAAATATCCAAAGCTTGTGATTTTAGTAAGGAACGGGGTAATTCCAGATTAATGAATTCTTGGCAGWCAGCACAGTGCAGAAGTCAGTCACATAAGGGAGCTGGGCCGGGCAAGCATGTGCTAAGTGGTGACAAAATCAGCGGAGGAGATGTGGAAATAATGCTGGCGAGCTGTGAAGCGTGTCGCCCGCAGAGGCGCAGACAGACGCACAGAGCACGGGGCAGTGCCGCGGTGCAGGCTACGCCGCTGCAGCCTGCCGAGACCGGGAGCCGCCTGCCGCGGTCCCGCGGTCCTTCGGCATGTCCTTCACTCTCCGGGCATGAGGAATTTTACTGTACATGTGCATAAAGTCAGACCTGTTCTCCTCTGCTAGGGCAAATCGAATGCCTTCAAAGTAAGAGTTGCATAAAATTGTCATGCACGCAACTAAGCTTATAGCTCTGACTCAAAGCAGCAAAGCCTGTGAAATTTAAAGGGAGCCTGAGCTTTGCATTTCCTCTACTAAACTTGTATTCTCCTTTCCRCAGGGGTGTGAATAAAGACTCAGCATGAGGAGATGTTCTTGGCTTTATGTTCCTCAGGTTTATGATGGTCGATTTTTTCTTAGAGTCACTTTAAAGAGGKAGAGACGTGGGAAGATGAAATGATTTTCACAAGGACACAAAATACATCCGTGGCAGCAACTGACTCAAAGAAAACTGCACAAAGGTGCCTACAGCCAGGCCCGTGGTGCAGTGCTCCTCACCTCGTTACCCATCTGTCTTAGCTCTTTAAGGATGCTTCTGACCACTTCCCTGCGGCACCAACATCCTTGGGGAAAATTACAAAGCAATGGCTTGTTTTTGCAGCTTGATTTCAACATGTATTACAACTGTATTTCAATTAATGCTATTATAAAGATTTTTTTGTTGTTATTTTAATTCTTATATTTTGCTCCCCTCAACTTATGGCAAAGTGCATGAACTCTGCKTTGAATGTGAAGTATTAGCGCTGGCGGGTGTTTCTTGATTCAGCACAGGACGCAGAGCGTAATCCTCCGCCACCATCACTCGGCTTTGCTGAACTCTTCTGTTCCAGAGTTCAGCCTAGGGACATACTACAATAAAGCAAACCTGGAAGACACCCGGTCTGGTCCCAGCGTGCATTCTGGCCATGCCAGCATGGAACAAGATTTCTTCTGTGTGTGCTGCACAGCACCTCCTTTCCGTCACGGGTGCATTTTGTCCTGTTCCATTAATGACTAATAAGATGTTCCTTCCCAGGAAGTGCTGGCAACCAGGATGCCCGATTCCCACATGGCCTGTATAGACGAGACACCTACCTTTTTGTCTGGAAGTTGCTCCTTGTGTCCTGTGGCAAGTCCCTGGCACTAAGAGGTGCTGAACAGCAAAGACAGCAGAGGATGCTCGCAGCACCTTGTGGCATTTATGTCRAAAAATAATTGCATATTGAGCATGTGGCAGCACAACTATCTGAGCAAGAGAAAAAGAAGGAGCCGCGTAAATCTCTTCTTAAAGGCAATTAATGGATCTACTGTTGGCTGGAGCAGGAACACGCAAAGAGCAAGGCATGCCCATCTCCTGAATAATTGAGCGGTGGAGATGAGCGTGTTGCCTTTCCCTGTTGAGGAGCAAGACCCAGCGCTTCGTTCAATACAGAGGCAGCAGTCCTCAAAACGAGGAGCAGTGAGTGGCTGCAAGGAGCTACTCAATTCTCTGGCGCTTGGAAATGCTGCCATCAGCGCTGCAGTCCAGGTGGGGAAGCGCAGCTCGTAGCAGCATCGTGGAAAGCCAACATCGGCCTCGAGCTCGACGCTCCAGAGGAGCCGTGCCTCCAGTGGTCCCCCGGCAAGCGCCTTACCCTGCTGGAGGGGGGCACAAAGAGCAAGTGATTTCCTCCATCTATTTTGGAAAAAGACAACCCCAAAACAGGTTTTCAGGCAAAACAAACTCACACTTTGAGATGGCTTCCGTTCTCCAAATGCMTGTGGAGGTTGACAACAGGATTTACCAACAGACTCCCAAAGACATTTTTGCCTAGTCTCCCAAGCACGTCCACAGTCGCCGTATGTCCCAGCTCAAGCCCTCCGGAGCACATTCCCTCCCTCAGGATATCAACAACGATTGCTGGCTTGTGAAATACTTCAAGTTTTCCTGATTTTTTTTCCCTCTTTATCCTTGATCCTGGTATGCAAGTATAAAATATATTAAGGAARTAGTATAAGGAAATCTGCTTTGCATTTCAATCTCAAGTCGTTYGCGTTGCGAGCACAAGGACAGCACTTTCTGCTGCACGGCCCCAGCTAGAAGTGAGGGAGCCGGACGACCCACAACAGTAGCTCCAACCATGTTCGTCGGAGCAGCTTGCAGTTGACCACGCACCTTGCTGCTGCTTTCAGCTTTCAAGGAGCGTATGGTGCGTCCTTCTATAGCTTGGCAGCCGTGGTTTCTGCTGTCTTGAACCAAGATGCTCTGATCCRTCTCCAGCGTACTATGGACTTCTTCAGCCTGGCTAACCTCTGAGGGGATCGCTGACTGCCACGGCATCTTCGTGCCTGTTTCGAGCCGGCCAAGCTGTTCTAGACCACACTGCCCTTCCTTTGCTCCCACTTCTCGTTGTGATTCTGGGGGTGTTGCCCCAGAAGTTCTGTGGGTTTAGTTCACTGAGCACAGTCTGGAGCAGTGAGGAGAGAAAGGTACTTTATAAATGAATAAAATAAATGCCCACAGCCAGCAGTCAAGCAAGGTTTTCTCTGAAGCAGAGCAGTAATTAAATTCTGCTTAGACATCCAGGGCAGCAGAACCGGAGGCACAGCAGACAGCGAAATAAGATTTGCAGTGAGCCGTCACTCACTCCTGCGCGCTGAAGTCGGAGGCCATGCCTGTGACTCCGGCCCCGGTGCGGAAGCACCCGTAGGTGCGCGTACACAGAAATCGCCCTCGGCACCGTGCGACCTCGCGGCCCCGGCCCTGCGGAGCAGCCACAGCCCACCAGCGAGGCCACCTTCGCTTCTGGCTCACAGTGCTGCCRTGCCGGGGCTGGACAGCAGAGCTGTCCCGACCCAAACGTGGCAGCCGGCCGGCTGCGCTTTCCCGACGGCAGAAACGCCAGGAGGGCGTCAGAGAGCATGAACGAACGGGGAGCTGCGGCGTCTGCGTGGCCGACTCGAGGCTTGCAGTACCCAAGGTGATTGCAGGGCAGCGAAGAGTTACGGCAGCGAGCTTTGGGGCCGGGCAAAGCCCCCGCTGCGGGGGAGCCCGGCCGGAGCGTGAGCAGCCGGCGCGGCCGCGGAGCGGCGGGGCTGTGCTTGGCGCCGTTCCTAGCGCGGTCAAGGGGATCCCCTGCAATTCGGAGGYGGAGATCACCTGGGAGCACCGCTGCTCCACAGCAAGCTCCCTGCTTAAAATAGGAGCACTGCTCCCTCTCCACCCCTAGCCGTGAGGCTCGCTGGCTGCGGGGCGGCCTCCACCCTTGCAGAGGGGCTTGTTGGCCTGCTCCTGCAGTCACAGGAGGTGTTCAAAGCCTGAATTAATGAGCCAAAAAAAAAATCAATATCTTGGTTGTTTTGTTGAATGCTGAGTGGATTCTGCTAAAGAAGAAAGAACAGCAGAGAAAGGCAGAGGGAGAGGGAAGCAGGGAGCGTTAATGCTGCTGTTCACTGCTCCATGCTAGCCCACAGCCAGGAAACAGCAAGGGTTTAAGGTCAGGGAACAGCCCAGGTGGGSCCAGCCGCGTGGAGGTGTCACGGAGAGACCCCGCGATGGCTGGAAGCACACTGCAGGGAAGGGCTGCTCCCAGCCTGGGCACAAGCCTCACGGATCCTCCATGAAGCAGGAGGCGGCGGCTTCCTCTGGTCCCCTGCCGCAGCCCAGAACATACGGAGGAGGCAAGAGCACCTGGCCAGCTACAGCAGCTTCAGAGGAGGAATTAAAGGCCACTCTCCCCCAGCAGAGCTCCCTGCGTGCAGAGCACCTTGTGCAGAGGGGAGAGGGAAGCTCTGGAAATCACGGCCCTGGAGAGGCAACTTTGCACGTGGCAGGGAACAGCCACCCCTAYTCTCTGGCCTGACGTCGGACACGTGAACGCTGTTTAAAGCGGTCAGGTTGCATCTTGCCGGCTGTATGAAGACAGGCAAGATGGTGAATACGTTGCTGCTCTTTTCAGCAACCACGGCTCCAAGCTGGTTCAGGGGAATGTCTGCTAACTGTCCTAGGCCAGGCCGCAGAGGAGGACTTAGGCTACAAACGTTACAATGAGATGATGAAAACTTCCTTTAGCTATAGGGTTGTTTTGTTTTAATTAGGAAGTGGGGGCACTGGGAGCTTGCCTTGTTCACTGGCACACAGAGTGACTGTCACAGGGCTGAGAGGGGACCTGCACCTCCAGGTCACTGCCCTTGACCAAGTATGTCCTTTTTTGATTTTGGCTAAGACTTCCTCTAATGTTGTTGCAATGGTAATGAATGCAACAAGAAACATTAAACACTAATATCTTCCTCCATTACGTATTACTCATTTTTTTTTGCGGAGCAACACCGGCCACATTTTTAGCATCCTCTTTGTTGTGCATAAAGACTATTTTAACCTAAAAAAAATATCTGGAATTCCATCTGTGGAATTTTTATTATTATTATTATTTTAAACAGCCAACAAATACTTTCCACTTTTGTGCCACATTCTGGCTTGTCTTCCTAGAGAATTACTAAATCAGTCCATCTCCTTGTTCATACTTAGCAAGTTGGTAAAGTATCTGACAACAATAGCTGAAACAACTTGAGCACAAAAATAAACTCTTTACCCATTAGTTTATCCTTTGCTTCTCGTAGATTTTTTCGCTGCAGGTCTGAAATCCAGGACTGCAGAGGAACAGCTCCACGGCGCCTCGCTCCCCTGTACCGGCCCTTAGAGCTGGAGGGCTTGTTCCATCCCCTCGCCAGAGGCAGGAGGCAGGTCTCTAGCGACCCCGGACCAGCTCCTTCCCTCGTGGACTGCAGAGCCTTTCCAGCGCAGACCTCTCGCCAGGACCAAGTGCTCCGGGCATTTCAGCAAACCTTCCCCTGAAGCAGACTGCCATTCGAGCTCCGCAAGCGTATGGTTGATTTCTAGGCAAAATGCACCTCTGCAGTCCCRTGTTAGTTGCTGCTTTGACCAACCAAAGGATCAAAGTACTTAGAAGCTTGAAAAGCAGATATGTTAAGGAGACTGCAGCAAACACAAYGAGCAAAGAGTACAGATCCTTGCAGATCTGGGGTTATTTATTCTTGCCATCCTGGGCAAATCTCCACTAGCCAATTAGCAGAAAGTACCAATGAATCTTAACACTTATCACATTTTTGGTGAGAAGAATTTGGATGCTATCCACACCACGAAGGAACAGTGCATTTTTTTCTAGTTCTTGTTCTGTCCTTGTCCTCTGTTCTTACCTTAAATGACTGTGTGGTCCAGATTTTCTCTTGTTTTACTAGCAAACACTGGATCACACAGAAAAGGATGTATGCAGTGTCCCAAATCTTTCACCTTGGACTTAGTTGGCTAACGCTTCAGGAAGGGGATGGTCTCCAAGGCCACATCCCAGAACAGACGATTTAAATGTTTTATGAGAATATAAAATATACATATTATATTATGGATGCGTGTGTGAATCCGTTATATACAAGATATTGTATCTTCACAAAGTGGCTCAACTGAGCCCTTCAGTTTTCCAGAACACTAATCAATATTCCTGTTCTGGGTTTTGGCAGGCCACCTAATGAGCCCTGCAGTTCCGTGTGGTGACTAAGCCTCAGCAGGTTGGGTTTATCACGCTCCTTTGTCTTGTGTGATTTGTTCTCCCCAATCCTGGGCAAGCTAGAACCAAAAGCACTGAAAGGTATACCAAATGGAAAGCCTCATTTCCTCCTGAAAACAGTAAAAATAAGAATACTTTTGGTACTGAGATTTTAAAATGCTGATTTCTGTGCCATTTCTAATTTTCTGGCCTRTTGCCCCTTTCCCTTTGCAGTCTCTATCCGTAACAGGCTTGAATGTAGATTCCAGAGGAGGATGTTTTTCCCTCTTCCTCCTCTCCCTGTAGCATTTGCATGCAGGATGTGGGAAGGAAGAAACGTGGCTGRATTATAAACTCACTGCAACAGAGGCTGCATTTGTTCTAATATAACCTCTAGCTCTTGATTAAGGCTCCCAAGCAACTTGCTGAGATGATCAGCAAGGTCTGAGATTGCTGAGATGACAAAGGTCTTTTGATGTTTTTCCTCATGGTGCTATCGTAGAGCAGCCTCCCACTTAGCTGGGGTACGAATACCCAAATACCCCGACCAGCAGACACCAGTGCAGCCTTTGGCAGCATTCAGAGTAAGCCTGCTGAGGCGAGGTTAACACAGAGGGGACGCTGGGCTGCACACACTCTTGTAACAATGCAAAAAAATATATACATACATATATATACACATATATTCTGCTTTGGAGGGTACAAAAGCCAAGCATTGGCTGCCGTAGCTTCAAGAAGCCTCGATAGTGCCATCCCTTGCCCAGACTATAATCAGTGCACCACATTCTGATGAACCTGGTACCGGACGTGCAGAGGAGGACACGTCCCAGCCTGTTTGAGGACGGCTGCATCCAGGTATAACGAGCCGTGCCAGGAGCTGTGGCAGCCAGCGGCCACGACACAGCCCGGCAGGAGTGAGCCGGTGCACTGCCGGTCTTCGAGAGGGGACTGTATTTGTGCAGGCTGCTCCTGCGGGGAGCGTCACAGGCAGTCTGAGCAATGGGCACCTGCTCTGAGGACAAGGCGAGCTGCTCTGGAGCAGAGGGCTTACCGCAGCGATGCTGGCTCCAGCCTTGGAGATGCGCCTGCAGCCCCGGCGCAAGATCTCACACTACTTCCTGCACGCGGGCATTTGCTCTCTGGCCAGAGAGCTGCGCCAGGGAGGTGTGGGAGAGCCTCAGCATTCACATCTTACTGGTGTCCCCGGTCCGTACGAGGTGCCAGTCTGATGAAGCACAGCCTGAGACTTCACGCCTCCTGCAGATTAGCTGCCCAAGTGGTTCAGCGCAGCAGGCCCAGGCGCTGGCCTGCAAATGCAGAGGGGAGCATCGCTGTGCACTGGCACTCAGCTTTAGCACAGGAGGCGGCCTCCTGGGCTCCTCGCCGCCGCCCCGTGTCACTGCCCTTAGCTGTGTAAACCACCGTGGGCTGAGAGTGCAAACAAGCCCCTTTGCATGGCTAATGGGATGGAGGGGGACAAAAATGCGTAGGAGCAGGAGAAAAATGACAGTGTTGACAGCTCAGTTGGCCGGAAGAGCACAAAAGAGGGGAGCCTTTGCATCTCCTTCCTTACATATTTTTAATCTGAAAAAACATAAATGCATCACTGAGATATAAAAAGAAAAGTTCCCCTCTCCTTTCTGGAGATTTCCTAAACATGTTCTGCCCACTTCCCACTCCCCCATTAGAGGCTTTTGCTATGTGCAGAGTAGGAACAAAGGACTCTTAGGGGTAAAATGAAGCTAAGCTAGGAAAAGAACAGCCCACATAGACATGATCTGCCTGCACCAACGCACCAGCACAGATGTCTCTGTTCAGGGAGAAACAGCAGATGATCCTTCTGGGGGAAGCACACTGCAGGAACAGCCCAGCTGCTGGTGACTGCGGCAAACAGTGGCATATTCAACCATTGCAGTCCCTGCAGGCAGGAGAAACCTTGCATTTACACGTGGGCACGATACAGAGTACACACAAACTTTTCACGTATCAGTCCTTAAAAACCGCTATCACTAAATGGAAATTCATTCTTCAGCTGGGGAAAAAAGGCACCCAGCTCTCACGGCCTGGTGCTACGGCCCCAGGACACGGCTGGGGAAGCCAATACCTATGCACAGTGCAATGCAGTGACTGGTGCTAAGCCCTATTAAACACTCTTAAAAATCCTGTCTCCATCCTGTTGCTTGCTGYGAACCACATCTCCAGCCAGGATGTTACTGAGCCTCACAGCACTGTGCAGCCAGCAGTTATATTGGGCCAAAACATGRAACTTCCTGCAGAGCTTCATGTGCTTCCTGCATGCATCTGCTCTGCTTTTATCTTTCAGTGATTGATTAGTCAGCTACAGAGATCCCAACTCCATCCATGAGAGACAGAAGCCAAAAACCAGAATGCAATAGAAAATTTACTAAATTCCATGTTCTTTTCTCCTGGAAAAGCTTCATCTAAACACAAGGAAAGTCTAGGCCACAGCTCTCTTCTACAAAGCAGGAATGTGGACAAACTGAAGCCAAAACTACCCAGCATACATCAGTCACATACGATTGAATTCCTCTTACCTAGAACTGAGTGGAAAACAGGATGCATTTTTAGGAGGAGTGTCTTCATCAAGGTACAGATACCATACTTGTTTGTGCTGTTATTCATGAGAGGTAAGGAGCAGCTCTTCCTGTTCCCCACTGAGAGGACTTTGATCTCTCCTGCCCAGCTCTCCCTATTCAGCAGGGCTACCTCTTGGTGTCAACAGCCGCAGATGCGGCCATGTGATGGTGCTGTGTCACACCACGGCCTGTTCTGGACATGTCCTACCTTCRGATCCTATTTAAAAGGGGCTGYGGGAAGTATTTATGACTACTTACAGCCTGCTCCCGTACTCCTGCTCTGCTGCAGACTCAGKGCCAAGAGGAATGGCCTGGGAAAAGCTCACCCAAAATGTTTGCTGAGCAGCTGATGTTTACTAGACAAGTTCTGTGTATTTATGATTGATAAACTGTAAAGGCAACATTCATGACTCTCCTAGGAACACCAAATATCACTGTAAACTCTGATTGCTTGGCCTTGGCTATTGTAACGATATTGAATCATTTTATTTCAGTCCCGCTTCTAGATACAAAAGGCTTCAGCTCTGCAGTGCCCTTCCAGACAGGGAGAGGTAAAGGGACTGGGCTACTGCTGATGTTCAAAATGCATGGCTTTCGCTTCTCGGGGCAGGCCAGATGCTCTAGTGCCATGGCAACGTTTACAGGCGTTTGAAAACAACCTGCCTGTAGCTGGAGCCACGGAAATCACGGGCACAGTTGGTGGGTTACAGTGATCTCGTCATGGCTGTGTTAATAATATGTCATTATCAGTAAAATGTTTTAAATTGCAGTCATTAAAAATAGGTCTGATACCTTCAGGATAGCAGGAGCGCTTTTAACCTGGAATAAACATGTACTTTGTTCTGGAGTTAGCATTTTGTTTACTCACATCAGTAACGAAGTTACCTCTGTCCACAGCTACTCTCTTAGAGGATCAACTATCTATTCATTGATTCATTCTAGATCTACATCTAATTTCTTAAAAACTAAATAGCTCAGACAGAAAATATGCACAGCTGCATGATTCRGTACCATTTACCCAGTGCCACACTAAACCCCAGCAGAGGTCGGGTGAGGGATCACAGAGGACCTGCCTTACAGCTAGTAAACTGCGCTTGGCATCTCCTCAAATCAAGGAAGGGGTGTGAGTTCTTCAACCCAGGATACAGCAAAGTGATGGGCTGTGGTGATCCCTCCCCCCTTCCCACCTTTTCCACACGGCTAAGGACAGAGGGGGCCATGAAAGAGCCACAGGAGCCATTAGTGATGGCTGGGTTGGAAAACTCCAGTTCTGCACTAAGCCAGGGAAAGTCAGGAATACAAAATCGCTTTGTCCCATTCCTTTCCCCTCTAAATTTCAGATCTTCTAAACACCTAAAGATATAGACTGCAAAAAGAAAAATTAAGACACAAATGTCTCATTTCAGCACTGACCTGGGTGGGGAGCCTTCACTGGGACAAAATTGAAGCAGCCCAAGGCAACAGGGAGTATCAGTGTCCTGTCACTTGTCCTTACTGCATGGCATGTGCTGCAGAGACACAACTACAACTTTTTGTCCTGGCAGGGGCAGCAAATCAGACAGAACAAAGCAGACAATAAGCTCTGCTGCTGTGCCAACAGGGCTTGGATCTGCTCCTGTGGCATGTTCTCTATCTTGCCCAGAAAATCAGCAATGCCAAGGCACTGCCAGTGTTTGCGTCTTTACCTCCTTTCTGCACTCCTCCTGTTCTTTTGTGTTACTAAATATATGTTCAAAGGGGAAAAGAAAATAAAATGATTAGGCATGGCAATGCCAGTCTAGCATTCAGCAAAATGTATCAAAAAGGAGGTTGCTATGCTGCAATTAGTTTTAAGCAGTCTTTACTGTTTTCATTAGCTCGTGAATGCTTTTGAGATAATTACTCACGCCACAGGCAGATTGTAGAAGATGGCAGAAGATGATTAAGATGTGTTTTTACTCCTCTAGAGCACTCCAGGTACCTTRCAGCTATGGAACAGGCATATGAAACTATTGCTTAGTATTCAGAACTGTTTGATACATTAATCATGTGCTTACTTTACTCTGTGAAGAAGAATTAGAATATAGCAGCAATATTCTGGCTGCTTACTTTTAAAATATTCATGTGGGTGGACACTCACGCTACCGCTCACATTTTCTTTTGCAGGCTGCAGAAGCACTGTTTGGTAGCCTCCTCATTGGTATTTTCTCTTGTCGCTAACTCTGTTGCCCAGGTTCAGGAAGGAAGCTGCCTCAAGCCAGGCTATAAGTGCTGCATGGAAATAAGTACTACTAATAGAGGAATGTTCAAATTTCTGGGTGGCAGAGAAAAAACCTTGGAATTCCCTTAAAATGAAAGCTCCCACAATCTTTTTTTTCTTCAGCAAAAAATCAAAAGGCCTGCAGTGCTATTATCCTTGTCCATAAAAACATTTCCAATCTGACACCTCTAGTCTGAATGTTGGTTARTGTGGTATTAGGGATGAACTTCAGAGCTGTTGTGAGAACTTTCTGAAAGTTATGACCTCTACAGCAGTAGAAAGTAAGGAACCGGTTAAGAGTAACATGTAAGCAAAGCTTTAAGCAAGTTTGATACTGAGATTCAGGTGTGAGGAAATGTTGTACTAATGCACCACACATTCCCCACTGCTTCCAACATCAAACAGCTGCTGGGAGACCCCCAGTAGTCCCCAGGACAAGTGGTAGGTCTGTGGCTTTCCTGTGCAAGTAGGAGACAGCCCAGGTGTTTCGTCACCTCACTGGTGTTGAATGAAGCTCTGGCAACAGTAGATTCAAATGCTTCAGCCTGTTACTCCTGGTCCRGACATTAGCAGTTCTGGCACAGGAAAAAATCTTTTCAGTGCTCCTTTCCYAGCTAAGGAAATACTCTGCAGAGTAACAGCTACTAACTAGGCTTTAAAGGCATAATTTACTGGGGAGCTGCACACTTCGGAGTAACATTCCTGTTACTTCTGTGACACTTCTCCAGGGCAAGAGAGGTGCTTGACTGGTAGAAGCTCCTTTCAGCTGAAACATAGCTACTTTTAGTGCAAATTCTATGATCTCAGAGGGCGACAGGCCAATATAACCACAGGCAGACAGGTAATGTACCTTGTCTAGTAATCCATGATCTGTCTCTTGTCCCATAATACTGAAAATGAGTTTATTTGCTCAGGCAGCTARTGCACATTTGTAGGACCAGATAAAACTGACCTGTGATCAGGATCCGGCTCCTGGGCTCCCAGTAAGCTATCCCAGATATGGCAGACAAGCCAAGGAATGAGCAGAAAGAAGACTTGGGTTCTCCCATCAGCTCTGCGAGTGCCTTGCTAYAGGAATAAAGATTGCCAGTGTGTTGGTGGAGAAACCGAAGGACACAGGGCTAAATTGGTGATAGAAATACATWCCTATCTGGTCAAAGCTTTCAACTGCCAATCCTTATCAAGTGCTCCAAGATAAAGGGTAGGGAGTAAAAGCAGGAAGTTGCTTTGACAGAAATGTCTCAGTGCAACAGCCTTCATCCAACCACTCTAGATACGGATGTGTCTCATGCTTCATCTGAGACTTGGATGTAGTCTCATCGTGTCTGTAACCTGTAGATTGAAGGGTTTTTGTCTGTCAGTACTGTCAACTGTATTCACCTGTTGGTCCTGGAAAGAAGTTATGAGACATTACTAGCAATGCATGAAGGTGTAGTAGCTCCTTCCCTGACTTCATCTCACCACATCTGAGCTCATGAGGAACAGTTCGGAAGCTAGCAAGTTTTGACACTGGCAGGATGAATGAAAACATAGGAAAAACAACCTACTTAAGACATAGCGAGCAATTGTCCTGATTGTCAGATACGAACACAGGCCTCCAGACTGCAGAGTTCAGAGGATATATAAATAGAAACTGTTCTGTGACTGTAGAAAACATGTCATTGCCTCATAGAAAACATACTGCTGGCAATCAGTATTCAAGGACAAAGCCTATAATGTATTATGTGAAGTATACCAGACATCAGAACTGTTCACTTCAGACATGTTTTCCAGATGTCTTTCATCAAAATTTTTTAAACAAATCTGTTCACTTTTTAAACTGCACTTATTCAAGTGAGACTAAACTATTTACTTAAAACTTGCACTCCTTTCACTGCAAACCCCAAATCCTTAAAGCCCATTATTCCTCTAATTGAGCAAAATGTTCCTATGTGGGGGGAGGGGAAAACTTAAGTATGCGCATAATATTCCTCCCTCCCACCCCATCAAATGCCATCTGTAACAGATGCATAGTACTTACTCTGGTTTTAGCAAAACCTTTACCCCTTAATTCCTAAAAAAYCTCAGATATTTTCCAACAGAATTTTTCTGTAACAATCATAATTCTGCACTATATCATTATTCCAAAATAGGAACAGTAGCCCAAGATTACCTGCTATAGCAGTATAAGACCCGCAGTAACAAGCGTCTAGGTACACCAGCCTACCAGATCTTGATTCCAGGGAAGACAGCTTCAAATATAAGACTTGCAAAATAACTTTAATATCAAAGTGGAATATTGCCATTGTTTTGTAACTATTAACTAGGGTTTCCAAAGCAATATTACATTTTTTTCATTCTATCTAGTCATTTTGAGGTTGTTCYCTGGTAAGCTGTAAAGATATTACCTTCCAATTTAGATTTTTGTGGAAGTTTTAATAGCCATTGTCTAAGGAGAAATCAGTTCAATACARACAAATGTCCCTTTTTATATGAATAGCACATTACACACAAAATCAAACTGGCTCAGTTTATATAGAAACCATACTTTACGTAATTGACTTAATACAACTAAAATGCACATTTACAAAGCATTACAGGTAGCCACACCAGCTATCATTCATATCAGGTCTGCTCTCGGCTCCTTGCCTGGAGCTCGACATGCCGATGCCTGACATCACCATCCCCCACTGCCCGGAGCAGGAGCATCTCCATCAGACTCCCCAGTCAGTCACGTGGGCTCCTCATCTCATAGTCAAGGCCAGCTTGGCAGACCTGCCAGTGATTCTGCCAGGTGCACAAGGGACTGAGCTTGTTTTCGTTAACATCAGTTGTACCTTGCACTCTGGCCSCATCATCCTCAGTGATCCCCATACTGCATACAGGGAAGACGCCACAGTGATTACACAGCACTCCACGTGAATAATTGCTGTGCCTTCACACAGACATCTCTGTGAAGGCAGTGGGAGTTGTAAAGACATTATTAGGCCYTACAACTTTTCAGAAAGTCTTAAACATAAAATAGACTGAATTTTAGCAAGTTGAAATGGAACTGAAATAATCTTTGCAAATATTGTTGCCAGATGTTGAAAGAGAAGCATTGCATAATTGTCTGGGAACGAAAGAACAGAGACATCAAAAGTCACGTACAAAGTTAAAGAGAGGGGGAAAGCAAGAGCAACTCCATTACCAAACAAAAGCATTATGTTTTCTTGCATGGCCACTCTCTGGTCTGACTCTCCCCAACTTCAGTGGAAATGTTACATATAGCGCTGGCAGAGAGGACTAAAAATAGCATCATAGTTTCAGCATAGGAAGTTCAAGGACCTGTAGGAGATCATCTCCTATTAGAAAAACAGGTGCAGAGCCTTGTATCAACCTGGCAAATCCACACATTATTTTGACAAGTAGTTTTAAGTACATATGAATCAGGAGAGAAAAATGTAGAATATTTAAGTCTGTATAGAACATTCATGCAGGACTTGCTTGGGTTTTGAAATCATAAGTGATTTTTTTTTTTTTTTTTGCTGTTGAATCAATGGCATGAAAAGTGCCAGCTCTAAATGAGGCAAATTTCCTTGGTACACAGTACAAACAGAGCAAACTGTCCCCTTCAATTTGAGTAAGGAGACTGATTTACCTTTTAGGCCTCTTCTGGAGATATGGCTGGTGTGCCATACAGAGCACAGAACATTAGCCCTGTTAAAGCTCACAAGGAAAAAATAGCTGCCTTTTTCTATCTGCTGTCCAGGCTACAAGAAGATCCAAAAGYCCTGAAGATGCTTTACACGTTACAGCATTGACCCTAGCATCAATGAATAGAGGTGAGAAAAGGTAAAATGAAAACCAAAGGCCAACTCAATGTGAATTAGAAAAATGACTTGTTGGCCAGTGGGAKAAGAGTAAACAGCCCGAATACATGCAAGTATAGCTTTAATCATTCACAGAACTGCAGAAGTCTCTGGAGCTGCATAACACATAGGCAACCTTAACTTCTATCATTAAAAAAAAATGTATTTGGTAGACAAGTCAACCTTTCTCCCCAAGATGTAAGTGCCTGAAGAGTCACATGTATGTTCACTTACAGTGCAGATCCCTAGCTCTGTTAAAGATTKGCTCTTGTCCACATATTTCTCAAAACATCTGAATGCATACATATAGGCAACATATGATTTGTTTTGGGGTAACACAATCTGAAGATACTTAAGAACTAGTATGTACTTGTAGAAACAAAGATAACTTTCTAAAACTGACTTTTTTTTTGTAAAGTTTTTGATTTAAAAACTTGTAATCACCTGTAATGGCTAACACTGAATGTTTATTTTTAAAACAACAAAACATGCAGAAAGCCTTCTCTTTAAAAACAGCACAAAATGACCCAACTGATGTTTTACAGAAAATTGGTAACACTAAGACATGGAGTCTTCTGAAGCTTCTAGCAAATATTTTCTGTTAAGAGTCCATGCTCTGGTTACGCCACGCAGCGGTGCAAGTCCAGCCATTCAAAGCCAATCACATAACAGAGCACTTGCCTTTCAGTTTATCTTTCTTCTGCTGCTGCTTGGATTTCTTTCCATCCACTTGAAGACTGACAGTTCTTCTCTTCTCAAGATTCAAGAGCTCCTGAAAGAGCTCCTGTACATTGTAGTTCATTTTGGCTGATGTCTCCATGAAGGAACACTTCCACCTGCTAGCTAATGCCTCCCCCTCAATGGCATCTAGCTCCCTCTGGCTCTCATCACTTTTGTTACCAACTAACATTATGGGGATTTTTTGGATATCCCCTTTAATCTGACATATCTGTTCATAGATCGGCTGAAGTTCTTCCATGGACTGCCTGCTGGTGACAGAGTACACCAAGATGAAAGCATGTCCTTTGGATATAGACAGTCTCTGCATAGCAGGGAACTGATGGCTTCCTGTGGTGTCAGTAATCTGAAGGGTGCAGACGCTCTTATCACAACTGATTACCTGCCGGTAGGTATCTTCAATTGTGGGGATGTAAGCTTCCCTGAAAGTTCCCCTTACAAAACGAACGACTAGGGAGCTTTTGCCTACCCCTGCTGCTCCAAACACAACCACCCTGTAATCATTGCTTTGTTCAGGCATGTTTGTTGTGCTGTGACACAAGTGAAGATTGGAACTGAAAATGCCCAAGTTTGAGTTTACATACCCCTATACAGAGATGGCCTGTGGGGAAGGGAGGGGACAAAAGGGAAGAGGAGGTGAGGGGGGAGGTGGAGAGGAAGAAAGAGAGAAAAAAAGAAGTCATTCACTAATTTCACAATATGCTATTTGAATAGCCAATTAAATAAGTGACTCCCCACCCATCCTTTTCTCTTGCATTAAAGAGAAATAAAAACATTACCCCGCTCAGGCATACATCCCATACGCAGCAAATGCTATTAGGAGTAAAAACTACTTCACCTGTAGCCACCAGCTTCCATATCTGATGCAGTGAGACGAAATTCGCCCGTGAGCAGTGATGTGCAGCAGCCTGGCTCCCGGCAGCTGCCTGGTGCCAGGTCAGGCACTTGCAGCGCCTCGCTGCCCACAGCCAGCGCGCCAGCTCCCCGGGGCCGCCAGCGCTGCTCTCCCTGCCTGCCACCTTCGGGCAAACACCAATCCCAGGATTGCTCATTTTCTCCCTCCTGCTATATATTCCATCCACCCACTCCCCGTGGGTCCCGAAGAGCAACAGGAATTACTAATGCAGAAATCCCTAGAACTGCAGTGTCCCTAATGATGGATGTGAGCTATTGCACCAGGCTGTACCATCTCCCCACAGAAGCAACTGCTGCTCCACAGAGGCGAGAAGGGCAAGTATCACAAGCAGGGTAGGGCTGCACCCTTTCAGGAAAAGAACAACATTCCTGGAGCTTTTGCAATGTTTTCATTGGAGTCTCTCATCTACCTCAGCCTTCAGAGATCTTACCWATCGCTATGCCTTTCCCTCCAAGTGCTCCTTAAAATCCGAAAACTCAACACACAGAAAAAGTCTCAGAATCCAGTGCTTGAGCCTTTTGGATCCAAGCAACTTTTGGTTCTCCAGCCTTCAAATTCCATGAACAAATAGAGAATAAATAAGTCTCTTGTACTCCATCTCCCCCCCACACACACAAACACACACCCTGCAGGTGCTTTCACCCAGGTTGGCAAGTTCTCAGCTCACCTTGAAGGCAAGTTTTATTTCAAGCRAACCACTTAAAGTGACAGGGATGATCTGTGACATTTAAGAAGCTCAGCAGCCTCCCCTCAGCTCCAAAACAAGCCACAGACTCTTTTAAAGATCACTAAGATCTGCTTCTTTGATTTATCCTGGGAAATAAAGCTTAGCTACTTAGGGAAGAAAAAAATCTGCATTCCACAGCTTGTGACTTCCCATTTACAGGAAGACTTGTAAAAACACCACCCCTTCACAAATTCTCTTTGAAGACAACAAAGTGATTACACAGCACCCTGTATACTTCACGATGCCTTACAGGAGAATGCCCTTTTGCCTCAGTTTCCCCATCTCTGGAAAGGCACAGGGCACCCAATCCCCTGCTTTTGAACTCTCTGGGTAAAAGCTGCACGGAGCGCTATGCCCAGCCCGCGCTTTCGTGGCAGTGCTGCTGCCGTAGCAGGGCAGGGATGGCGCACACCGCAGCAGACGGCGGAGAGCTGCCCCCACCTCACTTATGATGAAATGGGGGGGGAGGAGGGGGGCGCCTCCAAGATGACCCGCGGCCAACAGAAGCGGGACCAGAGCAGAGACTCGGCCCGGGAGGAACCGCGCAGGCACCGGAGGCGGGAACGGTCCAGCTGTTACCGCCCCCCAGTGCCGCGGGACCCGCCCCACGACCGACCGTTACCGCCCCGCAGCGCCGCGGGACCCGCCCCC